>NW_008605102.1:5134-9309 GCF_000691845.1 Merops nubicus | reverse complement strand
CTTCCAACAAGAACAATTCTATGATTCAGATGAATGTAGGAACCATGACACAATAAAAGAGCTCAGCATTTACATGATGCAGTTTTGAGCCAGAACCTTCCTTGGAGGAGCCTGATGCACACCAGTCATCACTGAAATCAGGCACCAGGTAATAAAGCAAGTCTATTTTTGAAAAAATATGGCTGGCTACAGGATAACCAAATGCTCTGTCACCTCTACCTCATTTGGTTTCCTCTCCAATTTTTGATGCACATCAATGACAAAGACTCCACCTATCCTACTGTGTATTCCCAGTAACCTCCAGTGCACTGGACTGGTCACACAGATCTCACTTCCAGCCCTGAATGCCCCATGGTCTCTTAGGCAGCAGTTCTTTGTACGACAGGGAGGGTACAGACCTCTTCCAGTCCAGAACCTCTGAGAAAGGGAGAATGTAGGAGTCAGCAATGATGACAGGGACACAGCCAGCCTGAAGAACATCACTGAGCACAGCCTGCCCCAGGCGGGCCCCACGCAGCACGACACAGAAGGTAGACTCCTGTCAACACAGGAACCCAGCACACAGATGAGGAAAAGCCAAGGGAACATAAGATTTATTGTGTATGTATGTCCATATGTATTATGCTTTCCCACCCTCCCCCCTGTTAAAAACAAACACAAAAGGAAAATGTTTGCTCCATGCAACCCTTGAGTTCAGAATTATTATCTAGTTCAAAATAATCACACAACTTTTCCTCCAGAAGTTCAAAAATACCCTAAGTGGAGAGATGAGAAATCAGTTAATGGGGCTATACTATGCTTTGTTTTAATGCCTAAACTTCAGCACTCAAACACAGAAACTGTAAAAATAATTTAAACATTTTGAAAGCTTGGTGTAAGAAGATGAGCAACAATCCACACCAACTTATTGAGTACAAACCATATGAAGCCAACCTAATTTATTTTCCTTTACAGGGCAATCCAGCTCCATGGATAGAGAGAAACAGGAGTTTTCATATCTCAACTTTAAAAGGCATCTGACATCTTTGATAGCATTGTCATGGGTAAATGAAGAAATCATGGGCTAGATAAAGCCCTCACAGGCTTTACAGTTACATAAATTACAGAGCTCTAAGGATAAAGCAGCAGTGGCTCACAGGTAAAACAGTTATGGACCAAAAAACCCTTCCTAGGTGCAGCAGTATGTCCCTTAGCTGACCAAGCAGCAGAATTCAGACCATACTTACTAGATCTGGGAATACCTATGATTTTGTAGGATTAGGAAGCACAATGGATAACAAGCTAACACTCAGAGAAAAGAATAAAAGAATAAAATGGAGAACACTGAGGTAAAAGTATCCAACTGCCCAAACATAGAAGCATGAAGTAACTGGCTCAGGTTCACACTTGCCAACGAGGCCAGTTCCTACAACAGGATGGGGAAAGAAAGGCTGTTCACCTGCCAGTCATGTTGTGCTGTTGAAGGAAAACAAACCACTCCCCCCACAAGTTGTGTTAGAATGCAGAAAGAAGCACAAGTTAAGAGACCTGAAGGAATCACTCACTCTTCTCAGTAAAAAGACCTCAGCCAGGGCAGTGTGTTCAGTCCTGGGCAACACACCTCCAGCAGTTAAAAAAAAGGATGGTTATTGACCTTGCTGTTATGATCTACAAGGAAAGACTGACTCTAACAGCATTATTTATTCTGAAGGGTGAGGGCAGGAGGAAGATGGCTAAAGGGAGCTTCAAAGATACCAAAAGTTGTTGCAGAAAGAAAGACTATAATCCATTTAGTCATGTCCACCACACACCAGGCCTAGCCTTGTGTTTCAACTGCAGCAGAGAGGACTTGTTGACTATACTGCAGTCACCCCATAAATAGGGACCTGGGATCTCACTGCCACTGAGGAATCCTGCTGCA
The DNA here is from genome assembly GCF_000691845.1 of Merops nubicus. Taxonomy (NCBI): domain Eukaryota; kingdom Metazoa; phylum Chordata; class Aves; order Coraciiformes; family Meropidae; genus Merops; species Merops nubicus. The sequence continues at coordinate 7,409 of NW_008605102.1, read as the reverse complement.
CATTTAAATGCTTGTAGAGTTCAGCTACACAAACAAGAAAAAACTCCAAGTCACTATTATCCCTAAGTCTAAGAAAGAAAAATTATGAAGTCAGTACAGGGGCTCCCACAGATGAGAAAACACCTTTCCAGTTGGTGTTCTGAGGAAGAGGAGCCAGGAGGCTCAGCAGGGCAGCAGAACACCACGGTGGAACCTGGAAATGCAGCAGGGTTTGCTGGCTCTTCACTGGCTTCTTCCTGCAGTCCCAGGAGCTGTGTTCCTACCCACGGAGCACTGAGAGCCTGGAACCCTCACCCAAGAGCAGGATGCAGACAGGAACCATCACCTGTCTACTGGGAAGTCTAAAGGCAGCGCTGGGAAGGACGAGCTGTGGCCACACTCCTCCTCCTCCCACTGTCAGCCAGCAAGGGAAGGGGAAGAAGGGTGTGGGGAATGGAAGGAGCAGAGAGAATGGGCCCACCCTTTAACCACCAACCCCCTAGCTCACACAGCAGCAGGTGGAAGAGACTCCAGGAAGGTCTGGGAGTGAAAAAAGCAGCAGCCCAGATGTGGCCACAGATGCTCATCTGCCCAGATAACCATTTTTCCTGTCTAGACAAGGGTTACTATAAATACATCTTCTCTCATCACCGCTGTTATCAGCCAGACATTCCAGGGGGAGATGCAGGGCCCTGCAGAGGGAAGTGCTTTAACAACCCCAGCATGTGCCAGCTCTCTTCTGAGCTGTAAAATCATGCATGGCAAGATAGAGATATCGACTCCATGACTTGCTATCCTTGAGCAATCCAGCCTGGATAGAGAGTAATAAAGCAAACTCTTCCTCCCCCTCTGCTTTTGGCTTAAAGTTTAGGACCCAGGGTGACCCTTTCCTCCCTCTCCCCGCTCCTCCACAAGGAATTTTAAACATACTTCCTACAAAACATAACAGGAGGGGTGGAAGCTTCGCCTTTCCTCTGCTGGTTTGTTTTTTTATCATCATTTGCTGAAGTTCAAAGCCAGATGACATGCCCGTGGCCCCAGAGAGAGCCCAGTGGCCTCCAGCAGAACTCTTTGCCACGCTGCAGGCCAAAGCACCGCTCTGGAAGGGAGCTGCCAAGAGACACGGGGGGCTGAGAACGCTCTCTAGCTTTATCTTCACTGACACATCAAAAGGCCTCTGGAAGCTGGGCCCAGGCCATGGAACACATTTCACCTAGATGTTTTCATAGCAGCCTGCTGACAAGTCCTCCAGCTCAGTCTGTCATACCTATACAGAGAATCTGGTAGGGTTTAACTACTAAGCTGCATATGGAAAACAACACCAGACCAACTCTTCTTAAACGCAGCACTTCTGCCTCCCAATAAATCCACACAAACTCTCAAAGGTTCCTCTTCATCTTCCCTCCAACTGCCAATTTCTGTTTCCAGATTTATCTAGCAAGGCCTGGACAGTGATATCTGAGAAATCAATTCCAACTTCATGCCTTCTGCCAGTTACTCCACAGGGCAGACTCCAAGGCTCTTCCCCAGTTTTCAAGCAAGCAATTTTGTCCAGCCTCCAGAAGTTTCTCCTCCCATAGCTGCTGGATTTGGCACTATATTTGTATCGTTTTCTAAGTTTACATGACGTTGTCATGTGTTCCTAGAAGACCACCATGAGTGATTTTATGTTGTTACACACAAGGAGTATTTTCTAGCTGTAGTGTAGTCCTTAGCTCCTGGCCCTCATAAATAAGAATAAAGGCAGGAAATAATATTCAAGCCAACATAAGGAATTATGCAGTCTCAAAACAGAGCCAGCAAGAGGACTAAACACAAGTAAGCAGCCTACCAGTGCCCAAGAGCAGCAGCTCCACAGCTGGGACACCCACCACGGGGAAGAGAGGCCTGCAGGCAGCGAGCCTTACCTGGAGCACCTGAGGGTAATCGAAGACCTGGCCCCTGTGGCAGCGCTTGCGGAGCGCGGGGCGCCCGTCCGAGAGGTTGGAGCACTTGTCCAGGACCAGCACCGACTCCCCGTGCTCAGCCTGAAGAGCCTCCAGCTCCGAGCGGTACTCGGGGTGCAGAGCCACTTGGGAGGAGAGGAGGAAATACCTGCGAGGGCTGAAAAACCAACAGCACTCTGAGAGCCTGTCCAGGATGCTCCCCAGCACCTCCTCCCAGCCTGGCGGAAGCAGGGCGAGGCTCACTGCCTGGGGACACGCTGCAGGGACCATGTTTTCAGACAAGGCTGGAGAGGGAAACGATGCAATGTAATACATTCTTGGACACCAAGTGGTTCAGTATTATTCTGAAT
>NW_008605102.1:0-5103 GCF_000691845.1 Merops nubicus | reverse complement strand
ATTTTCTACCTGGAAAGAGTGCTTATTCCATGAGAACAGGCATTGTAATGTCTACTACAGAGTGAAATAAACACTATTCAGCTACATATGAACCAGCTTGCTGCTGATGCCACCACTGTTTGGGGTTTGTGCACTACAACACCTGGACTAGATGCAGAATGCTGCTGCTTTGCCTTGAACCTGTCATGATTACACCATGGGAGGTTTAACTTGGACCTGGGGAACAATTTCTTCCCCTTGAGGGCTGTGGAGGCCTGTGCCAGGCTGCCCAGGGCAGTGGTGGAGTCCCCACCCCTGGAGGGGTTCCCAAGCCGTGGAGATGTGGGGTGAGGAACACGGGGCAGTGGGGACCTGGCAGTGCTGGGGGATGGTTGGATTGGATGAGCCTAAAGCTCTTTTCTAACCTAAATGACTGTGACATTCAAAATCTAGCTATCAAATCTTGCTCCAAAAGGAAGTCCATGCCAGGCAATAACACACTGCTTTGGTGGAATGTACTAACTGATGCCAAGCCAGCCTGAGTTCTGAGCATCGTTCCCTTGCCACACTCCTCCTGCATAAAGCCACAGAATGGGTTCCAGTGATGAATGCTCAGTGGCCACTAGATGGTAGTCCAGACACTACACTGCTCCTCACCAAAAACCTGGAACTCTGAGACCCTGGGAGCTCCACCACCTCCATGGTTTACAGACGGGTGCACTGCATCAGCTCCATGTGCCACTAGATGGTAGTCCAGACACTACACAGCTCCTCACCAAAATCCTGGAACTTTGAGACCCTGGGAGCTCCATCACCTTCATGGTTGACACAGACTGGTGCACTGCATCAGCTCCACATCACAGTTTCTCTTACCCAACCTAAAGCCAGAGGTAGCACTGAGGTGACCACAGAGACATGAAGGATGGGACTGCATCTCTTGGGACCACATGTGCTGAAGCCCATCACCACCTTTGGGCTTTCCAGACAGAAATACCAAATGCACTTCCACTCTGCATCAGACTAATCACACTTGGGGTCTATGAAAAATCAACTGGGATGCAACCAGCTGGAGCTAAGCTGTCAAATTCCACAGTTCAGTCTCTGGAGGGGGAAAAACAGAATCACTTCCCAAGAACTCCTCAGTTCATAGCTAAACCACGTGTTGGCAGACGAGCCAAGGCCATAAATACTGGAACCCTCATGTATTTCAACAGCAAGAGCTAGGATTAAAAGCAGCTCTTACCTGGAATCATTCAGGTTGAAAAAGACCTAGAAGATCAACAAGTCCAATCATCAACCCAACACCATGTCCACTAAACCACGTCCCAAACAGTTGCCCAAGTCCACTAAGAAGTCATGAGCTGTATTTATTTTATCAGCATCACTATTAGACATGACATGGAATACCCTTTGCCCAGCTCATGAGAACCACCTTACCCAGGTGCTCTTTCTGGCAGGTCCACTTCCCCAGACAAGGGGCTGTACACAGGGATGCTGACGTCGTAGCCTTGCCGGTAGGTCCACGTGGAGAAGCCTCCACCAGCCAGCAGAGCTCTGAAAGGGAAAAAAAACAAGGAAGCAACTTGAACTCAGAGCACGATTTACTCCTCATCATGCCTGGAACATCCAGGTAGATGATCCAGGGTAAGTTTTTCCCTCAGCTTTTGTCAGGGCTATTTCTCATGTTGTTTTTCAACTCATTTTGCATTTTTGAAAGCTTACATGTCCTAAGGCAGCTTTAATTTCAAGTAATACATTCTTAATAACTGTACTAGTTGAAGTATTCCCTGATGCCTGCACTAAAAAGGTGCAGTACAGCTCTGCAAGTGTTACTACAAGCTCAGAGCCAAGTCCAGGTCCACACTGTGACACCCAGTGCCTCTGGACCTCTCAGGCCTGGCTCTCACCCTGGAAGCTGCACGTTCCCTGTCCTACCCACATTAACTCAGCTACAAGCAGGTGGGAAAAATTGGGTTGGTGTTGCTGTTCTTGCACTTCATACGCCTCTCCCTCTTTTTTAACCCTCCCAACTGGGAAACTACAGCCAGATTGTTTCAGCTGGATCCAGTGACACCATGAGAGCACCTCATCAGCCTGGAGAAAGCAGGTGCCTGTCAGGCAGAGTTTTACCTCAATAAACCCACAGGGAACCAACACCACTTAAATAACTCCTCTCAAGATTTTCAGCGTGAAGGAGCAGAGATTAACTCATTCTGAACTCCTAAAGACAAATAACACCAACACCACTTAAATAACTCCTCTCAGGATTTTATGCATGAAGAAGCAGAGATATTAACTCGTCCTGTACTCCTAAAGACAAATAAACTTTTAATTGCACTGATCAGGGAGGAACAAGCCTGTTCCTGAGCAACTCTTGACCACTTTTCAGACACTGGCACTTCTTTCTGTCAGTAACTGCCCCAAGTGTCTGTACTCCACGTGTTTCTGACAGGCTGCCATTACCAGCAGCAGCTTCCCAGCACAGTGGGGTTGGAAGGACCTCTGGAGACCATCTCATCCCTCTGCTCCAGCAGGTCACCCACAGCAGGGTGCCCAGGGTGGCATCCAGGTGGGTTTGGAATCTCTCCAGAGGAGCCTCCACAGCCTCTCTGGTCAGCCTGATCCAGGCTCTGGCACCCTCACAGCAAAGAAATTTCTCCTTACGTTTAAGTGGAACCTCCTGGATTCCAGTTTGTGCCCATTGCCCCTTGTCCTATCACTGGGCATTAACTGAATTCATCAACTGAAGCAGGCAGTAAAAGCACCTTTGTTCCTACATTCAATTAGGAGCTTTGCAAAATAAATCCTTTGGTCCTCATTCCTGTGCCCCTTCCAATAGAACTTATTAACAAATTACCAAGAGCTTATTTTTACAGTTTATGGCAGGAGATTACACATTATTTCAGTGCAGTAACAGTGTCCATGCACACCAGGCTGCCTTCTCTCTTTGAAATTATGGAATAAAGCACTTATACACTCTTTGGAAATGGGATTTAAAGATTTCATAAACAAACAACCCCTCAGCAAGGTAACTGAGCTGAAGACTTCTCCAGATGTAAAAATACCATGTAACTGAATTCCCCTCTGCCTACAAGGTCTTATTTTACCTGGATTAATGTTCTGCAGCAACCCAACAGAGCACAACCCTACCAAACTTCACCATCCACAACCACCCAGCTACATGTGATGGGCAGTACGTGCCAAACAGAGGAGACAAGCCCCACACCCTGTGCAAACTCCACAAATACCACCTGTGAGAGCCACAAAATCCCCCAAATCCAGTCTTTCTGGAGTTGTACTGGTACAATTCAGAGCAGTCCTTCAAGACCAGTTGAAATCTGCCAACACACCTTTATGTTGGCCTGCAGCCTCTCACTTTGTGATGCTACAAACACTTGTCATGTTCTCAAAATGAAACACACCCCCAGGCTACCTGTTCTGCTAGAGAGGAACAAAGATGTCCAAGGAGCTCCAAAATCATCCTGTAACCACACACTGCCCCACTGGGGCCCTCCCAGGACCAGGTCCACACAACTGACATTTGCACAGGTCCCTTGTCTGACTGTTGGCTGCCTACACAAAGGAGTTTCCACCTTTTTTCCAGTCCTAAACACTGTTACCAGTTCTGCTCTGTACTCCACAAAGAGATCATAGAGCTGCAGGGTGTGGCTGTTTGGCAAGCTACAACAGCAGCTGTAAGCCAAAAAAGATTTGTTGGCCTTTTCTGATTCAAATCACTCAGGTTTCCATGTTTGCATGACAAACACGTAGAACAAACACCTACCAAAGTAACACATTTCCTGCATATTAAGCCAAGAAACATAAGGCCAAATATAAAAAAAAAAAAAGTAAAAAAAAAAGGTAAAAATGAGTTGTGCAGTGTAAGAAACCTACTGCACTGAATTAACAAATCTGCTGCTTTGACAGACATGTGCACCCACACACACAGGCCCAGAGCCATCAACTGCCCACTGCCCAAGGAACATTCCCCTTAAGAAACACAAACCTTAAGGTAACAGATCATGGAATCATTAAGGCTGGAAAGGACCTCTAAGATCATCCAGTCCAACCATCAACATAACACTACCATGAACAGTAAACCATGTCCCCAAGTGCCACATGCTTTTTGAACCCCTCCAGGGATGGGGACTCCAGCACCTCTCTGGGCAGCCTGGGCCAAGGACTCACCACTCTGAATTTCTTTCCTGCCTCATATCCCATTGAAACCTCCCCAGGTTCAAGTGAAGCCATTTTCTCTCATCCTATCACTGCTTAACTGGGAGAAGAGACCTGCACCCACCTCACTCCAACCTCCTTTCAGGTAGCTGTTGAGAGCAAGACAGTTTCTCCTCCACCTCCTCTTCTCCAGACTAAACACCCCCAGTCCCCTCAGCCACTCCTCACAAGCCATGTTCCCCAGAGCCCTCACCAGCCTCCCTGCCCTTCTCTGGACCTGCTGCAGCACTGCCCTGTCCTCCTTACACTGTGGCACCAAATCTGAGTGTCTATTAGCAGACTCACAGGTTCAGCTCCAGAGGGGTGATGCCTGACTGCCCTCTGCAGGCTGTCTCACAAGAGAAGAGAGAGAGAGCACTGAAGAGATTTTACACTGAGAAATCAAACCCCAGAGCCTCACTGCAGTCAGGGGTGTCATTACAAGGGGTAAACTGCCTCTTTTAACATGTCCAGAAAAGCTATGGGATGTTCTGGCACTGAAGGATCTTAAATCATTTCTGGTGCACAGGAATCAACATACTCTCCATACACAACCACCTCAGCAAAGATCCCACACCTCAGGCAAGGTTTTGCTGACTTTTGGCAGAAAAAAGGTAACTTTGACCCTCAAGAGCAGGACTGACTAGGCAGAACCTCCCCTAGAACCAACCTCACACAGCCTCCTCTAGTAGAAACATTCAGTAACAGGATCTAAGCTAGTAAATTAGCTTTAATCCTATTTTCCAAATGTGTAGGCCTCACTGCAGTCAGGGGTGTCATTACCAAGGGGTAAATTGCCTCTTTTAACATGTCCAGAAAAGCCATGGGCTGTTCTGGCACTGAAGGATCTTTTAAAACATTTCCTATTTTCCAAATGTGTAATTGTTCCAATAACTGCAGAATCCCCAT
>NW_008605101.1:0-4524 GCF_000691845.1 Merops nubicus | reverse complement strand
CTAGATGAGCTTTGGAGGTCCCTTCCTAATTCAGACATTCTATGATTCTATGACCTGGAATGCTTGGAGCAGGGAAGAGCTGCAGGGAAAAAGTCAGGAAGCAGGCTCAAGATTCAGCAATGGCACTGTATGTTATAGTCCCTCATAAATACTTTGTGGTCCATTTTAAAGCAATGTGGTGCAAGAAAACAGGACAAACACACTGGAGGAGAGAATGGAAGTCTCAAGGCCATGGATGAGGCAGAATCTCCACAAGAAAGAAGAGAGCTGATGAGGCTGCTGAATGGATGCTGATGTTTTTGATCAATGCTAGAGCAGGCAGGTTTTTTTTTTTAAATTCTTGCTTTAGTAACTGAGTGATGAGCAAGTTCCTGACTTAGGCAGAGGAATGTCAACTCCACTTTTGCTGCACTGTCCTTACAGTCTTCAGCTTTATTAATGACAACTACTTGGGATGTATCTGTACCCGCCTCCCTGCAGTGACGTGGGGCATTACGAACAATATCTGTGACCTGTACTGCATTCTAAGCAACATCCTTAATCTACTGAGAAGTGAAGAATATCGGGGCTGTTTCAGAATACAGGTCTGCTGTATTCTAGCAAGGGACCATTTTACCCTGGAATAGGTCTTCCAGAGGCATTATACAGAGTGTCTGTGAATACAGATGTACCATCATACTTCTACATAAACTCATCAGAGCTACAGAAACATGCTTGTAAGAGATGGCTGGATTTAGAAGAAAGGGTTATTCTGGCCATTCCTGACTGTGTTTCAAACTCGGTGACATTCTTGTTGCTGTATGCTGGTTTTATACCGTAAAGCAGTATAGAGTCAATCCATCAAAATGGCTAGTTGAGTTTATGGCTACATGGTATCTCTGGAGAAGCATAGAAATCAGGCAGAGCATTCTGCTCTATCTTTACTATGATCTTTTCAAGTATCAGAAAGTATCCACATTTGTCTGATCTTTTATGTCATGTCACCAGTTTTCATGGTCCAAAGCATTCACATTTGCCAAGTCCTCAAGCAGAGGATTTTTTTTTTTCCACTGGTGCAGATATTACTGTCCAGTAGCACTGAGTTCACTGAGACACTTAACAACATCAAAAGCCTTCATACTCTGTTCCACTACGTCTAGAATTTCTTATGACTGTTGTTGGCTAAGCCAAACACACCCGTCAGCAAACCATGCACTGCAGGAATTTCCTTTGCAGACCACGCATAGTCTGACTCCCACTTGCAGCTCTTTTTGAATCCAGTTATGTCTCAGCCTGCACTTTAATGATTAACTGCTTCTCCACTCCTCAGTGGTGTTTGAAAGGTTAGGATAAGTAAGTGCAATCCTGAGCTGGCAGCCAAGAAAATGGTGGTGCTGAGTTCTAGGTTTCACTGTCTGATTGAATGCTGACCAGTGGAATGAAGCTGCAGATCCAGCCAGGCAGAAGAAAGTGGTACTTGTTTACAGTTCTTTGATTTGGGGCCAATATAGACTAATTTACAACATGGGCAAGATATAAGGATTGTGCTCATATCACACACGTCTATCATACCTTCTGCCTTGACTTCCACAGCTGAAAAAATACTCTCAAAAATCTTTTCCATGTATCTCATGTGTAAGAGAGTCCTCTTTCCTTCAGCACCAGCTTAGAGCAGCCAGCACAGCTGGGGCCCTGCCCTGGCAGCTCCTTTGCTGAGATGGGAACCTCCACCATCCCAGCCTAAACACTCCTGTTCAGTGTTTTGCTACATGCAAAGTTCAGTCATCAAATTTTGTTGTTGTTAGTTTTTGTTGTTGGTGTCGGCTGATATTCACTTCAATTCTGTATTTTTATTTCACACAGTTGGAATCAAAGCACTGTAAAGGAAACTAGTATCTTAGAATTTTACTGCAGCACTAGAGGTAAATGTCTGCCAATGTCTGGCCTCCTACCCACCCACATCTGACAGAAGTTTTACGATTCTTGCAAGCACATTGACTATCTGATGTGGTAATTCAATTCTCACATCTTGTGAAGAGCTGATAAAAGCTTATAAATCCTGATTTTTATTACAGATTTCACTTCATCAATACTCTGCTGAGGCAAAGGCAACATTTAAAGCCAAGTAATATTTTACAGCTGCAGGGAGTAGTTTAATATAAAGTGAAAATTACAGGCTACAGAAACAAGGAGAATGGAGTAATAGGTACGTTTTCTTAATACCCACAGGAATCTGACACTGGAGTGGTATTTACAGCTGACACCAATTATCTTTTAAAGGCTTGGTGTTTATACAGTTAAAACGAAGGTCTGTTGGCAGTTAGTGCTAGAAATCCAGAACTCATAAAGGATCTCTACTAATGAGCTTTCCACACAAAGCTTGAAGTGGGGGTTTTGCCTCCCTCAGATATGGATTCTAGACACATCTGTGCTGATAGGGATACCTACTTTGGCCCAATGATCACCATGTTTGCTTCCAAAGGACACCGTTTCAGGTTGAACACTTCCATTTCAAGTAACACAAAGAAAGCAATTAAAGTCTCCATCATGTATCTGACTATTTTTCATGCTACTGTAATCACATCCAAGCCAGCAAATACACTAGAAAGACAAGTGACAGAAGAATAATGTCTCTTCCTCTATTTACCTGATTTACTGATACATTAATCATCTCACTACTTATAGCGTATAGCCCCCTTTTTTCCCAGATTCCCTGGGATTTACATGGGAAAAGACTCATTGTCGTTGAAATCTGTTGCTGTAAATGCTGTTATGGCATATTCTTGTGTAGGGGGAGGGGGGAGGATTAACTCAACTGTTAAAAAGTATTTGGGACTGGAGGCACTAAAACCATGTCCATAGATTTTACCACTGCTTGACTACAGAGCAGAAGTATATGCTTATAGAGGACTAGGTCTCTCAAGGGTCTGATGTTGCATAGTGCCTTTTACTTGCAGGCTGAAATCCAACCCAGATCAGCAGCAAGCAATGCCACTACCAGCTAATGACTTTTTGGCAGTCTCCTGGAAATGCATGCATGCCATGAGAAGTCACAGCTCCAAACACACCTCTTCACTCAAACGGACATGGAGAGCTGGGTCGAGATGGCGCCTCAGTCTCAAGAGGCTGAAGGCAACTGTCCTGACTCTCTGCACTGATTATTCATACACTGGCTACAGCTGTGAGCTTCAAGACCCTCCACGAGCAGCTGGTTTACTAAACAAGTGGAAAGACCTGTTCCTATTGTGTGTGCATGCAGTAGGAGTGAGAAAAATCTGCTGTACTTCTGCTTCTTCAGATCTAATCCCAGATCTGAACAAGGAATTGCTCTGGTTTTCTTCCATTTACAATGAGCATCAAAAAAAAGCATTTCTGTTACAGGAACCAAGAACTGAAAGCACTCACATGATCTTCATAACCAGGCAATCTTATTATAGAGTAATTTGAAAAAGCATATTAACAACAACATTAGTTTGACATCACACTCACTCATTGCACAGCAGCATTAATAGATGAAACCATCATTCCTTTTCATCAGCCACAGTCATCATGACAAAAAGTACAGGTTCCCTCCAGTCTTCAACCACCCTTATATCTTTGCAATATATCTTATAGCACATTTCAAAATTTCATACAGTGTGTAGGATGAGAGTGGAAATTAATCAGTGCCACATTCCTGTTTTATGAGTCTCTGTGGTTCCTCTGATCATATGGAAGAAAGGTGGGGTAACTCACATCTAACAAAAGCAATGGTTAATATTCATAACCATCCAGGCAAAAAGGCGTGTTATCTGATTGCTTTACAGGAAATAATCTTCACAGTCTCATTTTTTGATCTGTACTTCAAGTCTTTTTTTTCACCCTTTCTTTTCCCCACCTAAATTACAATGTTTTATTGAACGAAGTCAGGCTCTATCTGGGAGAAAAAATGCTGAGATCATCCACTCCTCTCAGTCTCAGAACAAGACTATAGACCATCTCATATCAGTGTCAATTTGGACATGTTTTAGGTGTGGAAATGTTAAACGTGGTTCTAGTCACTGTGCAATGCAAAAAAAAGTAATCTATTGGTGTCTGATTCTGAGCTTTAAGAGCAAATTCTCCTGTTCTGTTGGGACTACAAGTGAAAGTGCTTAACAACTTCAGAGCTTCTCCACGTGCACGAGCTTCTAGCGGCAAGCCTTGCAACTCCACCGCTTGTATTGACTGAGGCACTATTATTTCTGTTTCACATAGGCAAAAGCACAGAGGTCCACCCAGCGATCAGACAGAAAGACTAATCAGTAGACTTCAAGAGCTCACTGCTGAAGGCTTTATGGCTGTGTGGTACCTTTGGCGACAGGGATGATCCACAACCCTCACACTGCCATCAGGTGCAAAACCATTACTCTTGCCTTGCAATTCCAGGACACAGGGAGACTCTGGCTTGACCGAGGTCCACAGCTGGTTTCACTTACTCAGCACAGTTTGGTACCCACCGGTACCCTAACCCTAAATAAAAAACTCATGTAAAAAAACAAACAAACAAATCACACACACACACAC
>NW_008605100.1:0-13689 GCF_000691845.1 Merops nubicus | reverse complement strand
TCCACGTCCCTCTTGTAACCTTGCTGGAAGTTTCCAGAGGTTGAGATGAATACCTAGAACTTCTAGATTGTGAGACTCATAGGATGCATCTCTACCAATACCTGAAGCAGTGCCCGGGATTGTTCCCTGTTCCTGTGGAAGTGTCACAGCAGGGCCTGGCCTGCTTTGCTGCCCTGCCAGGCAGCAGCTGGCACACTTTCCTGGGCACACCTCTGGGGTATGAACAGCAGGGACCATGCCCCATGGGCTGTTTGCAGGCAGCCAAGCCTGGAAACAGACCTGTCCATGCAAGATGTTCTCAGCACCTGGAAGTGTGACTAGTGTGTGACTATTTTTAATTTAATATTGTGGAGTTCTTGATAACTATGATTAGGAATGATCTTAAAAAGGAGCAAAGTTTCTACAGAAAACGATCCCTAGGACAAGGCATTATATCTTGGGAACTTGGGTGGTGGATGGCCTGTAGTTGTTCTAGACTGTCAGGATGGGAGTTGTTATGAATTTTTTTTTCCTTCTTCTTCTTTAAAAAGCTCACTTTTTGGTCCTTTGCTGCTTTTATAGGGCTGGGGAGCAGAGTATCATCGCCAAGATGTAACAAGCACGCCCTGCTGGATAGAGATCCACCTGCATGGACCGTTGCAATGGCTGGATAAGGTGCTGACACAGATGGGTTCACCTCATAACCCCATCTCCTCAGTCTCTTAAGAATCATCTCTAGAATTCCCCTGGGATGGATGCTATTGCAGGCAGTGGCTTATAAGATTTCCAGTGAACAGAAGCTCCTATATGTAGATGTATGTAGATGTAAATTTATCTATACATAGTCGACTCTCTTGTTTTTTTCATGCTACGTTTTGTGGTTTCTAGTTACTCTGATGCCAGTACAATGAGTTTAGAAATTCAGGTATAGCCTGTCTGTTCTCTAGTACAAAATAAGCCAGATTCCTGCAAAAGTGTCAAACATTTCCTGTGAGCATCTTCATTCCCCAGCCAAGCCAGTAAACAGTGTGAATTCTCAGCACTCTCATGTGGATTCAGAAACCTGGCTGTAGCTGTTCCTAGTAGGTGAAATTCACCCCTCTGCAGGCAACCAAAGTCAGATCTCCACACCATTTGTATCCATTTTACATCCTAATTTTAGGTCTAAAAGAGGACCTTAGGTGGTGCACTGGACTAATACATAGAGATGACTTTTATCCAGTGAACTGAAGGAGTGAACTGCAATTCCAGTCCTGCTGCAAAGCACCATGAGATAACGGATCCTCCGAGGAGCTGAGGCACCCCTGTCTCCCCTAGGATTTGGCAGGAGAGAGCCCTTGGGACACGTTACCAGAGCTTTCTGGACACATCTGAGTAGTCTGGTACTGTTGACACAGCAGTGCACGGTCCTGCTGCACTGAAAAGCAACAAGCTCCTGAGAAGGAAAAACAGAAATCGAAATATATGCCTACAAGTTTAAAAACTAATTAATTTTTCAAAGTACGTACATACTTCATGTATTTATCTGGCATGTAAACTGAATCCTATCCATTTTACAGTGTTGATGTAGTTTGTTTTAACAGGAGCGGCCGTAGTTAGACTCCTGTGCTGATATCAAGGGTACGTCTGGAAGGGACTTAAACTGTGATTCAGAAAAGGGAAATGAAGTGTGCATTGAAGAACCGAATAATTACTCCATTATTCATTTTGGGATAGTCTCAGACTGGGAAGAGGAAGCCCCACACTCACAGGAAGCAGTGAGGAGGTGGGAGTCAGGCACGTCCATCCCCTGTGCCAGGCCAGTCCTCCACAACGCTGGGGCTGGGCAGAGAGGGCTTCCCTGCCAGCACTGCCTGCAGCCCTGGGGGTGCTGCCTCATCTCACAGGCTGCATCACTGGCAGAGCTTTTGCCTTGCCAGCAGAGGAGGATGAGGTGGTGTAAGCCACCAACGAGCAAAGAGTGAATCTGTGTGCAGCACCTGTTTTGAAAGCTTCTTGTCTGTGGTCCTTCTGGAAGCTGGGGAACCCATTGCCCATACCCTCAGCCACAGAGCCAGCCTTGCAAAGTCCTGTTCACTTGGTACCCTTTTCTGAGGAGGCAGGTGAAACTTGTATTCTGTTTTTGATGGTCCCCATTACTGTGCTAAAAGGGTAGGGGGTTATTTCTTTCCAGGCATAACAGTCCACTGAAAATTGTTTTGCCGTAAGAGCCAGAAAGAGTGGGAACTTCTGCAATCTCATTCCTTCTTAGAACACACCAGAAGTATCTGGAGGGAAAAAAAGCATTTTACAGAATGATGTATTTTAGAATCATAGAATCATTTATATTGGAAGAGACCTTTAAGATCACCAAGCCCAACCATTGACCTAACTCTACCAACTCCACTGCTAAACCATGTCCCTCAGCACCATATCTGCACAGCTTTTAAACAGTGATTCAGCCACTTCCCTGGGCAGCCTGTTCCAGGGCTTGTTCTTCTCACACAGTGTCTGGTGTGACATATTTCACTGCATAATCAGAAGAGGATGCCTGAAGCCTTCAGCTACATCATGTGTGCAAAGGAAACAACATGGACTGGAAAGACTTTCCACGTGTTTCAGATGCTGTGTGATACCTGTTAGGGGGTGGTAATTATGAACAGAGCAGAAGGATGGGTAAACTGGCAGTGTTGCTTCATTTGAATGCATCTTAAGCTGCCTGCAGAATTTGTAGGGCACAGAGGGATGAATTATTGTTAAGTTTGAGAAGTAATAGCAGGTTGTATAGGAAATTTTTAAATGTGAAGAACCCTGTGCTGACACCGTTTGGCATCAGCAGTGTCCCTGTGTGATAGGAAGAGCTTTACAGTCTCCTGCAGCAATGAAACCCAAATAATAACATTACACAGAAGTTCCAGGTGTGCCATTTACTGTGTAGCAGACTTGAGAGAGATCAGCTGGGGAAAAAGACATTTTCCTCAGCTTCCTCTGCCATCAATGTCACTGTACCGAGTACTGGTAACACAGGTTTTAGCAGGTTTTCTGCACACTTTCTCCACTAATGTCTCTGTGCCTTTTTTTTCTTTTTTTCCTCCATTTTACTCATCCCTTTGCTTTCTTAGCAGTTAAGGCCAGAGAAAACCACCTCTCCTGTGCAGGAGGAGCTCTGCCCTTTAGCCTAGATTCTTCTTTGCCTTTTAGGCTGAAACTTCTCTCCCTTCTAATATAGAGAGAAGCCTAGGGGTTGCTTTTAGACAACCCCAGCATTGCCATTTTCCTCACAGAGAGCAAAGGGGGATGCTCTGAGGCACGTCTGCTCTTAGGCAGCTCCAGAACCCAGGTTCCTGCCAGTGCTGCAGAAAAGAATTGGATTGCCAGTGAAGAGAAGCAGGTTCTTCTGGGGAGCATTTGTTTCATCGTGAGGCAGGTATTTCAAGTAGGTAAAATGCACAGTGCTCTGAGCATGCTTGTGTCTGCCCACGGAGTGTGAGGAGAGCTCAGGGTCACTGGCTCAAATGTGGACTGTTGCACTGGACATACCCAAAAGGAAGTGAGGTGGGCCCCAGAGATGTGGTGGCTTTCCCAGGCTAGTAATGATGTGACTTTGTATCTCACACTAGTGTCTCGACATTTTGGGAGGAGATATTTTCTGCTGAAGGGTCTTCATGAACCTATCAATCTGTAGTCAATTTGAAGCCTTTGAATGTACTCATTGATACTCAACCTTTGGAGATAAGCTTCTTGAAAGATTTTAAACCACTTACAGGGAGACTACTTGATCAAAGGCAGATTTTTTTTGTTTGTTTTTTTGAGCCATCATCAGTTCAAACCCTCTTGAAAGTTTCTGTGGAGAAGTACCCCAGGTCAGGAGGCAGCAGTGTGAGTTTGATCAGGCAGAGGCATACAGCACATTCATCATGGTACGTAGACCACTGGTTTTCCTATTAAGTGGTCAAGAGAAGAAGACTTTAATTGCTGCCAGTTCTGTGGCAGCACCAGTGTTCATGTGCCATGGGCACCCTGTGGTGGCAGAAGCAGACAGAGCTCACAGCCTGCACGGAGGCACTCGGGGCCCTGCTGCTGGGACCTGGCACCACAGCAGCTGGTCAGGTACGGTGCAGCAGGGGCTGGAGCATTCACAAGTGCAGCACGTGCTTTGCCTCCCCATCAGAGGCTACGTCACCATCATCTTCTCTCCCTGTGAGAGATTTCATGTTTTGCCGTGCTCAATCTGAAGGAAGAAGTGTCAGCAGCTCAAAGGGGAACCAAGGCCCCAGGTAACGTCGACTGAAGTCGAGGAAATTCCTTCCGTGTCTCCACCAAGTACTGTCAAGACTTTCACCACCCTGAGCAGCCTTCTCCGAGTGGTCCCTGCCTTGAGCAGGGCGTCAGCCTTGATGTCCTGCAGAGATCCTTTCCAGTTTACATTATTCCGTGGGTCTGTGCAGGGATTCAGTGGTAACAGGTGGCCACAGGCAGAAGCTCTCTGTTAGCAGAGGCAGTTTCAGGATGAAGCATGTTTAACCTCAGCTGTTTCCATGTGGGTTCAGAGCAGGACAGAGTTACAAGGTACTGATGTTCCCTCAGCATAAAATCAACATCTCAGCCTTGCTCTTCCTGGCTTCTGGCACTCAGCTTTGCCTGTGAGCTCTGCAAAGCAGGAAGTGTCAGCAGCGACAGAGGAACTGCACAAACAGCTGGAGTTACAGAGAGTCGGGCAGAGGCTGTTTGCTGCTTGGCTGGGTGGAAATGATGTATAAGGAAGTTTGGTTGACTTTAGGAACTTTGAAGAGGTCTCAAGTATAAGGCAAATTTTCTTGGCTCATTAGACTTCCCTGGTGCAGCTCTAACTTTCAGGACTGCTTGAGCACTATGGTGCTCAGCACAGGAGAGAAACTTGAAATCCTGTGTACGATTCTCTTCTCCCCCTGGCTCCCAGTACCTAACTTAGTAAAACCAAACACAGTGAAGAAAGATTCATGGTAATTAATGGTAATTAAATACCATTTTTCAAAGTTAAGAATATAGATTGATATAATCAGAAATGTACTGAATGTAATGTCCCATGTGCTCAGCAAGAGCTCCTTGCTGAAGAGCAGGCTGTTACTTGAACATCTGAACCTAAGTCCTTCTGGGTGAGTGGAAACCCCACTGAAGGAGCCAAGAAGACTTTTACAGTGGACTTAAGAGTTCGTGGTTGGCTTCAGTAGCCAGAGGTGCACTGAGAGGATGAAGAGACTCAGAAGGAGGAAGCATATGACCAGATATGGTCACTGCACGACTGAGAGACGTGGATTATCTGAGAATTGCAGTAAAGAAACTCACTTCAGGCATAGGAGGGAAATGGGACTGCCCAAAGGAAGACAGAATCAGCAGGAGCCTTCACAGGGACTCCTGACTATGAAACCACCTTTGTAACAGGAACTAAGAATGGACACGTGTACTCCCCTGAGGGCGACTAAGAGGTCAGGTCACCACCCAAAAAGAGCATTGTAGAGTCGGTCCCATCTTGGAGTGGGGAGATAGATTATATGAGACCTTAGCTCTCAACCTGCAGGCTTCACTGCAGCCCCTGAAACAGGGCTTCTTCCCAACAGCAGCTCTGGGAGTACCTTCTGCGAGGTACAGAAAGCTCAAGTGGGCATTTAGTTGTCATTCAGCAGAGAGAAATCACCTCTGCGTGTTGTGCACCAGCACAAAAGACAGCCTCTGGTTTGTACTGATCATCTACCCGTGGGAAGCTGCAGAGAGGCCAGGAGCAGCCAGAATCCTGTCACCTGCTCACCCCAGGGCTTCCCAAACAGCTCGCCCAGGCGTGCCTTACGTTACATTGCCATGTTGATGCCACATTTTCCTGCCAGGGAGGTGAGGTCTGTGAGAGTCCTACCAAGAGGACACCTCCACTTGCACCTGGGCCATGCTTGCAAACTTGGTGCCTGTACAGATAAAGACCCTAATTTGCAGGCCATGTCTCTTATGCAAGGTTGACATAACCACTACCAGAGTCAGCTACTCTTCCATTACAGCCAATGTGAACATTTGCAGCTAATTGTGAACAGTTTTTAGATCTTCTTAGTCATAGTGTTTTTATTATCCATGGATGCTGCTATTTTATATTCTGTGTTAGAATTCAAATAATATTGCATATGAGTAGCATAGGAAGAAATAGACCAACCAGTTAATAATTTTAAATGCAGACCTCATCAGCAAAGAAAAGCTAGAAAAAGGTAAAGTCTGACCCCTTCTACTGTCAGAGCAGCGAGCACTTCATGTTTCAGTGTTTTTTTGATGCTAAAGTGTATGTTAAATCTTACTAATTCACAGTTATGTCCATGAGCTTTGCAAATGAGAGAGCAAGGGAACGAACATAATGATGAAGAGATAATGCACATTCAGATAAATCTTCTTCACTTATTCAAAGAATTGTTTTTAATTATTTATTATAAAGTCTGAGTTCACTGTACCACAGCGTACTTGCTGCAGTAAGTCAGTGTTAGCAATATAATCCCTCATTTCAGTGTCACCTCTGTGCTGTAAACCTAGCTGAGCAGTGAAGAGATGAGCCTTCTTGTGGGGAAGGATGGAGCCATAAGGTTGCCAAGTTCTATGCAGTGAAGGGGCCCCAAGGGTGGATTTGAGCCAGGTAGGGGGTTGTGTTCAGTGCAAGCTGTCGGTCTGCTGCAGGAAAGAACCATCCATCCTGCCTAGTTTAATGGTGTCAGTTCTGCCCTCTCTTTTCCACTGGGCTCCAAGCAAAACGTCTGCACCATGCAGAAGGAAGCAGCAGTCACAGTGAGTGATCCTCCAGAGCAGTGCAGACTGGTGTGCAGAAGGCTGCTTGCACTCCTGCCTCTTGAGAATGAGAATTCTCAGGCGTACGTAGTTCCAGGAGCCCGAGAGATCAGGGCAGCTCAGATTCCTCTGATCCCATGCCCTCATGTATCAGGAAAGCCAGAACAACTGCTAATCAAGTGGACATTTTCACAAGCATTCCTCCTGCTGCATTTGATTTGAGGCATTCTGACATCAACATATTTAATCTGATGTTTGAACAAAACACTTTTTAACACACTCCATTTTCTTTGGCTGGAATTATTCTATTGTAAAAGGGATTATTCACGTCTTGTGTTTTACTGTTAATAAAGATATTTCTGATTTAAGAGCTCTTGCCCTTGTCTCTCCTTTTTCTCTTTGAAAGATACTGGCCTTGGAAAGCTGTAGGTCCCAGTCTGATGGCCAGTGCCTTTAGGAACCATTTAGAAAGCCTTTATTCAGACAAGTCAGCCTTAGGCACAAGGAATCGAGTGAGTAATGGGCTGAAGCAGGACTTCCAGCAGAAGGGGATGCCAGACACCTTAAAATGGATAGAAAATATAGCACAGAATCTACATGCTGTGAAGTATATGCCTCCCTCACTGTTCTGTGGTAGATTTGAAGGTTGAAGAGGATGGTTCAGCATCCTTTTGAAGGAGGCAGCCCTGACCCAACAAGCAGTTAATGAGCAGTGATGCTGCCTTCTGACAGAAGCCCTGGCTGTGGACCAGACTGACATCACTGGGAAGACACTTGGAGCTCTGCATGTCTCAAACTGCTCAAGGAAGAAAAGAGAGATGGTAAGACTGTACTGTCACCCAGTCAGGTTTTAATCTTCCTGAAACTCAGATTTTGTTCTGCAATAACAGAAGACTTTGTGTTCTTGGAGCCACACAAGCACTGCTGGGTTCACACATGGCTTGGGAATCCCACCCCACGCTGCCCCAACAGGGCACCCCTGTCACCAGCACATCTGGTGTCTGCAGCAGCCTGCCAAGCACTGCTGCTGCAGCCCTCCAGAGACGAAGGACGGGTGAGCTGCATGGAGCCAAACATCTCTGTGCACATCCTCAGCACCTTCCATTTGTTCTGAGGGAACCAGCTCGTTCAGCACCATCCTAAACACTCCCTGGGCCCCTTTTCTACCACGAGGGTTTGTTTTTAAAAAGATGGATCTGTTCACCTAAGTATTTTCATAAGCTGATCTATTTCATTTGAAAGAAAAGTAAATACTTTATTCTACAATTTAAACCCATTATGTTTTCACATCTATTCTGACACACTGAAAAGAGCAACCTGATTTTATTTGAACCTAATAACTTTCTTTAACAAGAGTCTTGGAACACAAGTTTTAATGCCACCAAGACAGGGCTAGCAATTTTAGTATAGAAAAAATGATACAAATTAAACAGAACAAAAAAAAACAGGCCGTGGTTTTATTTTTTAAATAAAAACAGACTTTACTCAAACACTTATTGGTCCAGAACTGTTGATACAAAGTTCTTTAAAGAATTGGCAGGATGCTTGATACAATAAATCCCTACAGAGCCAGTTCTACACATACACAAAGCACAGCTTGTAAAAACTGGTCAGACCAACAAATACTCCTGAGGAGAGATTATTCAGTGGATCAAACTGCTGCAATATCAGAGTAGTACTTTGACAAGCACCTACACCTTCTAGATAACCTCTGTTTGGAAATGTGGTTAAATACAAAACTTGGTTTTAAAAACAAAACATGGGATTTGACAGTTGCACACAGTGTTTGGATTCTTCACCCAATCAACTGCAAGTTCATCTGAGCTGGCTGAAAACCCAAGAAGTCTCGTGCTAGAGCTGAGTAGGTAACAGCTGGCTTCATAAAAGAGTTAACTCTACCTTTTTCTTAAGAAAAAAGACTACATTAAAAAAAATGTACAGTTAACATTTTAGGTTTTAGATGCATTTGCTATTATCAGTTAAAAGCTTTAAAATTTCATTTAGTCACTTAAAAATGAATTATACTCTCATCTGTAATTAAGTTATATTTCATGAGGTTGGTCCTTACAAGTAACTCCCCAAAGCAAGGTCCAGCTCTCAGCTGCAGACGTGCCACCTACTTCTTCTCAAAAGCTTTTTGGCATTTATTTCTTTTGGAGCTTAAACACTAATTCATTTACATGCTTTTCACAGACAGTGAAGCATTTCAAATGTACTCAGCTTGCAGGTATTGAACGTACAGCAGGAGGATCACCTTTGCACTTCTTTGAGCCACTGGATCTTCTTGATGGCATGATGCCCTTGCCTTTAGTGCAAGATTCTGCTGGACCTAAGCTTCCCATATCCCTGAGCAGTTCCTGTTAGGTCATGCCACTGCATTGGCTCAAATTCAGGACTTCATGTCACAACTTCCACAGAAAGTAACTGACTTCCTTCAATGATTATCATCAAAGAGTGACTTGTTTAACAGTAAATCCTTATATAGAAAAATGTTAATTTAGTGGAAGACTTTGGTAGTAAAAGGGTGTACAGCTAAACATGACTAAAACAAACAAATTTCTACTGAAAAATGAAGCATTAAAATGAAGTTTTAAAAAGAATTAAAAAAAATAGACTCCTCCAGATTTGCTCACAAGTTTGCAGACACCCAAGCAGCTCGATACTTCAAAAGTGCAAACAAGAAACAAGCAAAATACACAAGAGCAGCAGCTTAAACAGGGACTCTGTATCCATGTAAAACACACCTCCTGTTCCTCACTCAGCACCAGGCTCATCCGCAGGTCACTGCTCTGTCCTGATCACCCGGGTGCTCCTTGAAACTGTTGCTGCCTTTGTTCCAAAGCCTGCCGACTTAACAGTTGCTGCTGCTTCTGTAGGAACTGCACCACTTCTGGGCTTCTGAGCAGGGACTGCAAGAGAGAGAAAGCAGACTTTGAAGAACTTAGATATATTAAATAGCTACCACAGTGATTACATTTCTATTATAATCTTGTTCCACTCAATCATGTTGTGCACTTCCCATTGTTTAACCCTGGCAGGCAACTCAGCATCACGCAGCTCCTGCTCACTGCCCTGCAGTGGGAGGAATCTGTTCAGCAGCAACTACAATGTCACTGTGTTACCAACACTGCTTTCATCACAGACCCAAAATCCAGCCCCATACAACCTCCTATGAAGAAAATTAACTGTATCCCAGCCAAAACCAGTACATTCATATAAATAAGTGTTCAATTAAACACTGAAGAATGATAAAACATGCTCACAAAAAACATCTAGAAACTTTCAAGACATCAGCAGGTAACCAGAAACAACTAATGGACACTCTGAAAACAGATTCAGGACATAAAAAATATACAATATTGCTAAAAAAAAAAAATAGTAAATGAGTAATCTACTGACATACTGAAAACAGACACTTTTGTGCTTCAATTCTGAATCATTTTCTGCACTGCTCACTGCAGACAGCTCAAAAACACTAAAATAATTCAATAAATACTGTAATTCTGCAGCAGGTGTCTGTCCGAGTCCAAGCATGGGGACAATGCTCTTAGTCACATGGTTTAGTTTTAGGTAGTCCTGCAAGAAGCAGGGTGTTGGACTCAATGATACTTATGGGTCCCTTTCAGATGGTGATAGTCTATGATTCTGTGTTTGTTGAGTGTTTAATAATCTCCCCCAAGCTTTCAACGCAGCAGTTCAGCCTCAAGGACCAGGTCTAAAAACACTCTCTGCCATCAGTTAAAAGACAAAAGTATCTAAAACTATTTGTATTTGGCTCCCTGCCTGAACAGTTTAAGTCTGTGATCCAGCTCTGGTTGTTCACCCTCATCCCTGCATGGTGGCAGCACAAGTGTTTGTGAGGTTAAATGGCAGATCAGGTTGGGAAAGGATCCTTCCAAAAGCTAACACAGAGAGAAGGTTATTTTTCAGCTGAATTAACTCCCCACACTGCCTGCTCATTATGCACGGTCACTTCGCAGCACCAAACAGGTGAGATTAGCAACTCACCACAGAAAGCAGTAGCCAGTAACACACAGGCTCACTGAACACCTTCTCCTTGCCACACACTGCTTTAGCAAGTCACAACACAGTCCTGCAGCAAGCAGCTCTTTATCTGCCACTGCTTTATGAGACTGAGGTGCTCCAGGCTCTCCATCCACAGCACCTTCCCTCTGCCACACACCAGAGGCCGTGCTGCCATTCAGCAAGACTTGAACAGGCTGGGGAGCTGGGCAAGGAGAAATGTCATGAAATACAGCTAGGGCAAGTGCAGAGTCTTGCATCTGGGGAAGAACAACCCCATGTTCCAGGATAGGTTGGGGCTGACCTGTTAGAGAATAGCACAGGGGAAAGGGACCTGGGGGTCCTGGTGGCCAGCAGGATGACCATGGGCCAGCAACGTGCCCTTGTGGCCGAGAAGGTATCTGGGGGTGTATTGGAAGGGGTGTGGTTAGCAGGTTGAGAGTGGTTCACCTCCCCCTCTGCTCTGCCCTGGTGAGACCACTTCTGGAGTATTGTGTTCAGATCTGGGCCCCTCGGTTCAAGAACTGCTCGAAAGAGTCCAGTGCAGAGCCACAAAGGTGATTAAGGGAGTGGAGCATCTCCCTTATGATGAAAGGCTGAGGGAGCTGTCGGGTGACCTTAGTAATGCTTATGAGTGTGTAAGAGGATGGAGCCAGGGTCTTCTCTGTGATGTTCAGTGATAGCACAAGGGGCAACGGGTGCAAGCTGCAGCATAAGAGGTTCCACAGAAACATAAGGAAAATCTTTTTTCACTGTGAGTGTGACAGAGCACTGGAACAGGCTGCCCAGAAGGGCTGTGGAGTCTCCTTCTCTGGCAGAGGGTGTTGGACTAGATGATCTTTCAAGGTCCCTTCCAACCCTTAACATTCTGTGATTCTGCTCTCTACACCTTTTATCCAGCTCAAGCTGCACATCTGGGAACGCACAGGCCACCACAAAAATCTCACCTCACAGAGATTAAACACATGCAAGAAACTTATGAGCAAGCACAATGGACTTGGCACTTCTAAGTGATAAGCCTGCAGGCAGCTACCAGTGACAGGTACCACCTATCACGTGCTGAAATGTGAGGCATGGAACAGCCTTGGATGCAACAGGCTGTGAGAAATCCTTCTGGGTCACCACGTAACCCTGGGACTTGTATTGTGTACCCACACACAGAACAAAGACAAAATTCTAGAAGAAATAATGCTGAGCAAGAGAAACAGAGCAGAAGGAAAGAAGCAAAAACTGTATCGAGAAGATTTTGAATCTTACTTCACCAGAATACTGCAGAGAAACCTCAACTCCTGAAGAGCCTTGACAACAACTGTGCAAAAGCTCTCAACACCTATTCAAAGATCTTCTGGTTGTTGTATTTCTAGATAAAATAATCCTTCATTTATAAGATACCTTTCAAGTTTAATTAAAAGCCACATGAATAGAAACAGCCAGGAAAGTGGACAACAATTCAGTAAGCAAGACATGAAGAACAACAGATAATGTAAAAATTAAACTCCACAGGTTGTTACTTTTTTCTTGTAAAAACTGAAGAGCTACAGATACTCTTCAGGGTTTTAGATATAATCATTAAATAGGTGCTATTACTGAGAAAGAATTCAAGAAAATCAATCTCTATAGCTGTATACTGAAGACTGATATGATGTTCCTTTAAAGATTTTCAGATTTATGAACAAGCACTACAGCACTTCAATGACAGTTAGATTGCTTTGCATGGCTAACAGAAGGAAGAGGTTTGGAAAGAGTCCCCTTAGCCTTTATAGATTGTAAAATCAGTAACATAGAAAGTTGTGATGAAGAAGCCAAAGGAACAGCAAGTACTGAATAATTTCCCTTCATTTACCTTAATTCTTTACATGAACCTAAAGGAACCACTGTTAAAGACTTACAACACATGTCACTCATGCAGTCTACAAATACTACAAATCCTACTGCTTGCTTATGGTTTGCTTTACTTACAAATCTACACACAATTTTAAGTGTGATATGATTTACAAAGACAGATTTACAGCTTTTAAAACACACCACAGTAATTAAAGCTTACATTAGACCTAAATTCCATGCACCATTCTATCTAAAGCTTTACAGTAAAGCTGGTTTAACAAGTTAAAAACATCTCAGTTATATGAGAAGCACCAGTCACCCTAAAGAAATACCCATGTCTGTGCAGTACCAGCACAACACTTCAGGTAAGGTGGCAGGGACAGGCACCTTCCCATGCTGCACCCAGAGGCTGAGCAGCACATCTGCTCTCCAGCACATTTCCAGTTTGAAAATACACTTACGGTCATTAAACTGATTTTGATCTTTCACAAGAGTGACAGTTAAACAGTTACACTGCCTTTATTTATTCATGTTTATAACCACTGAGGAAACAAAACTTACCAGCCTCTTTTTATTCAGTACTTGCTCTAAAAGAGTAGGTCTTGCTGGGCGATCTCCAATGGATCCTGTTCTCTGCTTTGTAACAGAAACTGAACCTTCAACGCTGTCCTGCAGATGAGGGGACAAAAAAAAACAGAAGGGAGATTACAAACCCTGATAGAATGATACATTTACTTTGCACCACAGAAAGTCCCAAGAGTAAAGAACGATTTCTCATTAATCTGCAGAGGAAATGAACAGCATAAGGACAGAAATGTATCTATTCAAGAACTGGCCTCTTCTTCCCAGGTTATTTTCACTATTTCATCAGTCACAGTGAAGCCACGGAGCTGAGCTACTCTTCTAAACTGCAGCACTAAGCAGCTTCCTATGGCTCAGTAATGGCTTGAATTTATTTGACTGTGTTTCTTAGGAATGAAATCAAGAACAACAGCTCAATCTCCAGCTTGTGGAAGTGAATGTTTAACATTTGCAGTTGGGTAGGTAGGAATGACAATACTTCTCGACCTTGTCAGAGACACAGGCAAGAGA
>NW_008605099.1:0-30550 GCF_000691845.1 Merops nubicus | reverse complement strand
TCCTGATTCTTCTCTACCTCTGCCCTGTGGGGACACAGCTTGCACTACTCTACCCTGAGAGACTGCCGGGATGGACGATGGCTGCGATCCGGACGAGACTGCGGGGATGGACAGCAGACTGCAATCCGGATAACAGACTGTTGTACAGAGACAATTATGGACTTTATTCTATGAGTGTGTTAGGAAGTGGTATGGAATAAGGGGTGGAATGTTGTGGTTTGAGGCTTGGAATGGGGGCGTGACCTTCCAGCAACTGGGAGGACCCCGGGTGGGGGTGAACCATTGTATTCCCTCCCCTTCCCACACACACTCTGATAAGAGGCAGGGAGTGGTTTCTAATTTCACTCCTGCCTTGGAGATCGGAGAGGAAAGTTGTCCTTTCACTCCGTGGGACCCTGGAACCATTTCTGAGGGTTTTGTATATTTTATTTTTTGTATTTTTCCCCTAATCTTTGTATATATTATTTTCCTTACCTCCCTTTTTCATTTTCTGTTCCTTGTTAAACAATATACTTCATTTTTTTTCCAAAGCATGTCTCTCTCTCTCTCAGGGGGGGAGAGGCGAGTACAGAGTTCTGTTCCGTGTGGGTCCTGCCCTGAACCCCTTTTTACACAGAACCAGGATAGTCACATTCGCTAACCTCTAGGCAACCGGAACCTCTTGGATAGCCAGAACTGATGATAAATGATGGGAAGTGGCTTAGTGAGCTCTTCCACCAGCTTACTCAGTACCCTCGAGTGGATCCCATCCACCCTCATAGTCTTGTGTTTAAGTGGTGAAGTAGGTCACTGACCACTTCCCCTTGGATTATAGGGACTTCATTCTGCTTCTCATACCTGCCTTCCAGCTCAGGGGGCTAGGCACTCAGAGAAAAACTGGTCTTATTATCAAAGACTGAGGCAAAGAAGGTGTTCAGTGCCTCAGCCTCTTCCTCATATCCTTGGTCATTATACTACCCTCTGCATCCAACAGAGGATGGAGATTCTCCCTAGTCATCCTTTCGCTGTTAATGTATTTATAGAAAAAAAATACAATTGTTTTTTATGGCAGTAGCTAGATTAAGTTCTACCTGGGCTTTGGTCTTTCCAATTTTCTGACTGCGCAGCCTTGTGATATTTTCGTAGTCTTCCTGAATTGTCTGCCTCTTCTTCCATAGGCCATAGACTTTCCTTTTCTTCCAAGCCAGGCCAGTCTTCTTCCCTGCTGGTCCATTTACAACACACCAGGACAGTCTGCTCCTGTGCCTTAAAGATTCCCCTCTTGAGCAATGTCCAGCTTTCCTGGACTCCTTTGCCCTTCAGGACTGCCTCCCAAGGAACTCTGTCAACCAGGCTCCTAAACATGTCCAAGTTTGCCCTCCAGAAGTCCAAGGTGGCAGTTATACTGACCCCATGCCTTACTTCAAGAACTGAAAACTGCCATTTCATGATCACTGTGCCCAAGATGACCTCTAGCCTTCACATCACCTGCAAATCCTTCTCTGTTCACAAAAACCAGGTCCAGCAGGGAGCCTTCCCTAGTTGGTTCTCCCACCAGCTGTGTTAGGAAATTATCTTCCACACACTTCAGGGACCTCCTAGATTGTTTCCTTTCTGCTGTATTTGCAGCAGACACCTGGTAAGTTGAAGTCCCCTACAAGAACAAGTGTTAGTAATCGTGAGACCTCTCAACTGCTTATAGACTATGTCACCTGCTTCTTCATCCGGGCTGGGTGGTCTTTAATAGACTCCCACCACAATATCTGCCTTGTTGTCCTTTCCCCCAACTCTTGCCCATCAACACTCAACCCTACCATCACCATCATTATGGTCAAGACAACTAAAGCACCCTCTAAAATACAGCGCCACTCCACTGCCTCTCCTTCTTGGTCTATCCCTTCTGAAAAATCTATAGCCATCCATCGTAGTGCTCCAGTTGTGAGAATCACCCCACCATGTTGCTGTGTTGAAAACTATATCATAGTTTTCCTGCTGCACAATGGCTTCCAGCTCCCCCTGTTTCTTGCCCATGCTGCTGTGTGCATTGTTATAGATTTCAGTTGGGCTATTGATCCTGTCAACTTTCTGGAGTGAGAAGGCCTAATTCCTACTTGACCATTCCCAGGCATTACACTGATTTCTAGCCCAGAAATTCACTGTTCCCTGCTGAATCACTCACACATCCCTTTCATCAGTCTCTGCTCTCCTAGGCAGTCTTTCTGATTTCCATTTTTCCTAAGTAGCATTTGCCTTTTCCCTCACTTCCCTGATCTCTTGTTCTACCTTCCTCTCCCTTCAGCCTCCTTGTTCAGCCCTTTCCAAAACACTGTCAGCTTCTCTGTCTTTCAGACACAGTGAATAAGACTTCCTGATCTTCTCAGCTTCCTACACCTTCCTGTCTTGAATGAGTCATTTCAAAGTTTGATTTGATGTCTTCAAAGTATAGGACACAGGATGCTACTGGGAAACTCTTGCCGAAATCACTGGTAGTAGGTTCCTCTGATGAGTTTCATACTGGTCTTGAGTATCCAGGAACATCCATTAAAGAAGATTATTTTTTACATGACTGCATCTAGGCTTGAACAGGTTCATTAGTTCTAATGGGATGGCCCGTCAGAGGACTGTCAGACACAGTGATTTTGTAGAGGAAGGCTGAAGCAGTCCTTATTCATTTAAGAAAAGGCATGCCTTAAAAAAAAGATTCCCAGAATTGTTCAACACGGGCAAAGTACCTGTTTCTCACTTTCTTAAAAATTGAAATTATTTTGGTAAAGTTTTTCTTGTCTTCTTGCTAGAGGTGAAAAAAAAAATCGACATTGTACATACAATTTCAGAGCAAATGGTTCAAGTCTAGCAGAGTTGCTATAAACCATCAAGACAGATTTGCCAGTTGAGTAACCCCTAGTGCTGTTAATGGAGAGGTAAAGGCATCCTTGCCCACGCAGCAGTTGCAGGCAGACCAGGCTCTGCAGCCAATGATCTAACTTTCACAGCTTTAGTTTATCACTTTGTTTACCACTTTTCACTACCTTCTCCATGACATTACAGGAATTTTTTCCTTAGCATATCATCCTCATCCCTGATCTTCTATAAAGATATTAATTTTTTTTGTACACAGATATACAAGATTTATATTACTCTTCTAGCCACAGAGAAGCCAGTCAGATGTTTAAGTTAAATGAAAGCAAAGGGGAATTAACCAAAAATGATTATTACACAATGGTTATTTGAGCTTCTGCAAAGGCTGAAGTAATTTTGCTTTCCCATTTACAAATATGGAAGGCATCTCAAAATTTGTTACAAAATACGTAAACAAGAGTGTTATGCTGGACAATAATAAACTTGCACTTCTCCAAAAAATTCAGAATGGTCCCTCATTTGACAGAAAGCATTTGAGATAAGAGATCTTGGCCTTGAAAACAGCTGTCATGTGCGTGCAGCACCAGAAAGGGTAACAAGTTTCAGATGGTTTTAAGAAAGTGTCCCTTAGCATTCAGAAGTGAGGGTAAGTGAAGGTAAAAACATATCTGAGGGAAAGAAGAGAAATAGGAAGGAAGGGGAACAGTAGTCACAAGCAGTAATAGGATGAGAAAACTTTAGGTAGGGACACAGAGCATACAGGGTTAAAATAGTAAACATTGCCATTGTTCTCCACAAGGAGCTTGCCAGATTCCTTTGGAATTCACTTTGGATAGTTTTAGACACTAATGTTCTTCTCTTTTTCTTGATGATTGATAAAGGAATTGTTTGAGAGTCTGTCCTTAATCCAAAATGCAGAAGGATGAAATACTTTTTATCTAAGAAGCAAATCAAAGTGACTTTAAAGACACACGTGCATTATGGTTGTTCCAGTGATTACAGCTGATTATTTTGCCAAGAGAGAAGATGCCAGCCGCATGCCCAAGCAACCTGCTAGCTTCATGAGGAGTTGAGCTACCCAGGCAGATGTGTGTCCTGGCTATCCATTCAGTGTTGCCAGTTCTACAGTTGGAGTCTGAAATTTACTTTCTCCATATTACAGCTGATGCTGTTGCATTTTAGTGAAAATCATGGTACAGACGCTGCTTTGTTTTCAAAGAAACCCTCCACCTCTTATACTGTATTCTATGTGGGAAAGTAGTCAGGCAATCACCAAGACTTATTGATGCATAAAAAGCTACATAGTCTGATTATTTGGATTTTGGGAGGAAATGTTTTTATATAAAGAGATTTAATGAAGAATCTGAAGGAAGAGAGTTAAAAATAAAAAAAAAACTGTTGACGTTATTTGTGTGCAGCTTGAGCTGTTGAATGGAAAACTAAGCAAATGCAGACCGAGTTGATACGGATGGATCAGGCAAGAGCAGTTTTTGTACAACAGATATTTTTCAATTTACTTCTTAAGGATCTGGAGCATTTGTGAGTTGTAGAAATTAATTAAAACTCAAAAAACCAAGCACAGTAATGCTCTACAACTAAACTTCTGTCAGTCCATAAATAACAAGCCCGATTTCAAAGCACATATATATTTATTTCAGTAGTATTCATTTTAATACCAGCTAGCCTAAAGGCTTGAGCAAAGCTTTAATCTATTGTATGGATGAAATCAGCCAACCTGTTTGCAGTTCAGACTGCCAGCTAAAACTCTCCAAGGCAGTGAACCTATGACCACACATGGAGTGAGGTTAGAAGTGGCACTAAACAGGAACTAGTTTTGGTGCAAAGCAGAGCACAGACAGGTAACAGAGGCTCCAGGCACATGCTTTCATCTATGACCACACATCTTCAACAAATTTAGGTGAGCCATGTGGTTTTCTTGTAAGTGCTATATATGATGAGCCAATAAACACCTAAAAACCAAAGGCCATCATAACTATAATATTAAAAGACCTGCAGTCGTTCACAGTCCTCATCTGCTAGCATATTTTGCAATATGCTTTGGTATACTTTGATAGATTTTATTCCACAGCTGAGATGAATTTCCCTCAAGAGAAATTACACCAGTATTAATTCGCATATCTTGCATGAAAGTTTCAACATTTTACTGTTTAGATATAGAAAACACTAATGTGAAAATCCTGATTTCCTTGAAATCTTTTAGCTTTTATTTCACATACCTTGATGTACTACCTTTAAATATTGAATTACTGTTCATGGATAACATGGATGCATATGAAGCTCACAGGTTTCATAATTTCAAATACATTAACATCACTGATTTTTCATGCTTGCAGCTCACATATTAGGTATTTCTCCAAACCGTAATACTTGGAGTTTTCCCATAGAATTAATTAAGCTTTGCACCTGTAAAAATAGCTGTAAATGTAGCTCTATTTCTCAAGTTCCCAATGCGGGCAATACGCTTTACGAATCTTATTTTAAGCAGCATAGTATGCCCATGTAAACTCAAAAAGGTTTAATTTAAAAGCAGAAGAGAGAGCAGGCTATTGTTCAATACAGAAGGTGGCAGAATTCAATCTCATGCTCCTATTAGTTTAATGAAGTAGTTGATATTGCAAAGGGTAGTGATTTAATCCGCAAAGTCAACAAAACATTCTTTTCGTATTGACAATGGAACAAAAATAAATTTTCAATATAAAAATTACAACTGAAGAAAATTATAATCTTTGGAAAATCGAACATAAAGAGCAACATCAGCAGCTTCACAGGGACAGCTTTACCCAAGTCAAAAGCAGCACAGCTTTACCCAAGTCAAAAGCAGCACTTACAGACAGAACACTCAAATTAAATGAAGAAAACATTACTAAACTAAGCAGGTCAGGTGTGGTCTCACCACAGTGAAGAGGTTTGCATCTGAAGGCAAACTTAAATTTAATTCAGTCTCCATCTTGCATGCTGCGTGCCTATCATGCTAAATCAGATAGTAAATATTCCTGTTACTTGAACACACTCTACTTTTTAAGAACTACCATTTCTAGTCGCACTGCACAAAATTACTACAAACTACTGAACTGAGTCTAAAATGTAGATTTAAATGCATCTAAAATGAGGCAGTTCTATATGTACCTTCATTAAATATTTACAGCAAGTATTTATGCAATAGTTAAACTCTTATTTGTGAATTTCAGCTAATAACGATTAGTAGCAACTCTCAAAGCATTAAGTACTAAAATGTTTGATCCTTACACATAGTAACCTTGAAAGTCTACATTACATGTTGATTCTATCAATGAATAATTGCCACATAGAACAGTAAAATAACACTGAGTTATAGGTTTTAAAAAATCCACTACTGAAGTTTATCAGCTATCTCCTTTTAATGTTCAAAACAAGAAAAAAGCCAGATACACTTACCCTTGGCACCAATAAGCAAGAATATGTAGAAGCAGCAGTTAGATGTCATATCTGTCCTTCAGCAATTCAAAGAATAAAGTCAATGAATATCGTCCCTTAAGCTGCACACCAGGCAGCGTGCTGCTTGTACAGTCTGCTTCTGACAGCCCTCAGCAGTAGATGAAGCAAGCTCCCTTCTCTTGCCTGCCTTCTTCGCTTGCTCTCCTTGGCGCCAGGTCTCCTCCTATCCCCCCCTCTCTGGCACACACACACGAAAGTTTCCAGGATCACAGCAGCTCCTCAGGCTCTGCCTTACAGGATGGGCTCTGCTCTGCAGCAGGCACAGAATGGGCTGTGTGCATGGACATATGGCTGCCCCAAGCAGAGCTGCTGCTGCAGCATAAAAATCAGACAGGTCCGGAGAACTATCATTAATAATCCTTTTTTTTTTTTTCTTATATTTTAATACTGCAAGGGGCCTGAAAAGGGCAGCTTTGTTTAGGCAAATCTGTCTGAAACCAAATATTTGGTGTAGTTTAGGTAAAAACTGTTGGTTTGTCAAGTAAGGGGAAGTGAAACTTATAAACACAGTCCTTTTGTAGCAATCTAGTCACCCACTGAAATATGAAAAAATGCACAATGTAATTTACTTTCAGCAACAGCATGTCATGATTTTTACACATTAACCACTCTTCATGAGTAATACTAAAGACAAGAATCTGAAAGAGCAACGAGGGATGTTTGGAAAAATATATTGTACAGGAATTAGATTTTTCACAGTTTTCTCCTCATTTAAATACTCTGAGGCATTCCTATGTGTTTTTTGACTTTACTGTTACCAGCAGATCACTGTATACTCCATCACATGTACAGTCCCATTGTTAAAAATCTTTTTTACCATATGAAGGCTAATACTCTCCTCAGCACAGCAAGATATTATTTCAAAATGAGTCAGTATGTTGAGATGAACTTGAGATGAGAAGCTAGATTTTATCTTCCCGCAAAGAGATTCAGATTTTTTTTTTTAATACCATCTTTTAAAAAAAAAAACCTTGATAGGTTCAACAGCTTACCAGGATGACAAGGGCCAGGTACCTAAGGAAGAAAGCCTCTCAGACTAGGGAAATACGTGCACACACAGGCACATAGATGAAATGGTGAACATAAAGAATCAGAAAAGTCTGTATCATAGTCAAGAGCAAAGACAGGAATTGTTGATACAGCAAAGCTGTCTATAAAATGGGTGTTATGAAATGTCAGTCTCTTGATTTCTAATATAAAATAATACCAAATATAGAGAGGGTTAAAACAAAAGCTTCTTGCCTATGGAAGCCCCCAAAATTATGTTGGCATCTATTATATCAATACCAGTACTAGGAAGCATAGAGGCAAAAATGGATTAAATGGATCAGAAACCTATAAAACCCTTCTTTCATAAAGTGTAGACTAGCTTTGGTGTATATCAAGTAAAACCACCTCAAACAACTATTCAAGAGTTAAGCTAACACTTAGATGCTGTAAGGCTAATGTCTGAGCTGAAAGGGGCTTCCAAGGTGGGAACATAAGAGAAAGAAACTGAACCAAGAATGTGAATAAAAAGAGAAATAGACTTTCAAGGAAAAAGAAGATAAAAGCTCTACCTCTAATACAGGATGAGACAGAACTGAAGTTCTAGAGAAAGTTGGTTGTTCTGTGTTTTTTTGTGGTTTTGTTTTTTCCTCTCTCTATTATTGTTACCTCTGTAGCTCTCTTCTTCTGATTTAATCACTTCCATCTGAGGTGTGTAGGCACCATGTATGCTTTTGGAATAGACTACTTTTACCTGACAATACAATAAATCAAGCAAACCATTTCTTCAAAAAGTAGTCTGACCCAGTATGAAAGCTCAAGATTTTCTACCTCAGGTTAAACAGGGAAAAACCCAAAATGCAGTACATATCACCTACATACACTTTCTGAAGCTCTGCCTCAATGGGAATTGTCACTTCTCAGCCTTCCTCTTTTTCAAGAACCTTTAGTAAGGATACTCGTTAAAGATGAATTTGCTGCAAATACTTAATCTATGGAAAATCCACTGAGCTATTCTCTCCTCTGAATTTCTTATATATAATAACATTCTTAATTATAATAACATATAAAGAAAGCAGAAAAACTTTCCAGCCCATCCAATCAGTGTAATTATTTTTAAACAAAGAAGCTAGAGTTACAAACACGCACATTACTGAACACTGGAATGCAAAGCAGAAAAAGGAGGAGACACAAGCTCATTCTTAGAACAAAACATTAAATAGGACATTATTAGCTTTCAAAATATAGTTTTCTCTTACCTTACTTGAAAGCATTTTTACTTCTTCTTTGAAGAAACACTTCTGTGCATTAGAAAAGCAGCAAGTACTTCCCTCCTGCCTAAAATGTGAAAAGCTATAACATTTTGGTGTCTTCAAGAAAACAATAGGCTTTATATGCTTATTTATTCCTTACATAGTAAAGAAATAATACATGAGTATTACAACTTTATTTCAAACAACTTTGAGAAGACATTTGACTTCATTAGGATGGCCAGTATTTGCTTGTATCTCAACTCACAGTAATTTTACAACTGAAATTCCAAGAACACCACAAAAAACTGTAGTATGAGTTATGATGCAGACGATCAGACCTTACCTCTGATTTCCAAGAAGTGCACAGGTTAAACTGAATTCATTAGAATAAAAAAAGTGTCATTTAATTTCTTTTCTAGTTACTGATAAATGCACGGAATTGTCTTTCTGTCTTCACAGCTAACTGGCACTGGTATAAAGAGTATCCAAAATTGCAGAGTTTTAAAATGGTTGTAACCTGCTTGTCGGCTCTGTGGGGGACACCCTCACAACGCAACATTCAAACAACATTGTGCCTCCCACTCCACAAACTAACAGAAGACATTAATGAACTGTTTCACTAAATCTAAACAGTTATGACTCTCAAGTTTTTTGAGAAGAGTGACCTCAAGTTTCTGTTACAAACAGATGGAAATTAAATTGAGTAGCCAGTGTTTAGGATTAAATGATAGTAATTATGAGTCACTTTCAGATGTGTTACTACTGAAGTTCTAGCATTTTGTTCTCTTCTTTCTATAGCTCACATCAGGTGCTATGTAGAAGGAAATTCAGAGAAAAAAAGTCATAGTTGCATGCGCCATCATTATGTCACCATTAAAAATAAAAGTACTCTATGCTGTAAATGGTTGTTATTGTAGAAATGTTAGAATTCCTTTTCAGCTTGAAGAAAAAGTTTTACTTACCCACAGGCTGTAGCTACTCCCTTGGAGATTAACTAACATTTACCTCAGACTTGGATTCTAACATGCTCAATGTTACAGCTGATAAGCTTCAAGAAGATTCAGTATATGTGTGAGCAAAAATATCTCTAATTTTTACTCTACCTGGGGCAGATGGCTGTATAGAAACTCTACCTGTTACCATGCTGCTTCAGTTACTGAGTAGTCTAGGACTGTGAGAAGCGAGTCCTCATTCAGAGATGTTTCTGTTCTTTCCTAATGTGGTAATTTGCCTTGGGTTAATTACAAATAGTTATAATTAAGAAGGTTATTATGTATAAGAAATTCAGAGGAGAGAATATCTCAGCTCTTTTGCTGCCCTAGTGAAACACAAGAAGTGCATAATAAAGCACTGAAAGTAAAACTGGGCTCATGTTGCCATCTGCAGTCATGAAGACTACATAGATCATACTTAGAAAAAATACCCCAAGAAGTGAACCTCTTGCTTTCTCAGCCATTTGATGGCTAAATTTTAGGTTTTGTATTATAGCAATGTGAATAATTAATGAACATGTAAGGCTTCAGAACACAGCATTTAAAATGTGAGTCCTCCACTCTGTATGTCAATCTTACAATCCAAAAGATTTACCTATGTAAATGAATGTAATTGGCTTCATTATATTTCATTTACATTGCTTTCAAAACTCCATTGGTATGCTTTGCAGACAGCACAACTAAGGATAAGGCACTTATATTTCACAGAGCAACTGTTCCCTTTGGAGGATATATTCCTTATTTAACACCTACATCCAGGTTCCCTGAGTCCAGAGCAAAGCAAACTAAAGGACTTAGGAAAAGTACAAGAATATCTAAGCAATCTAGGCATAGAAAGATAAGACCTCATCTACAGCAGCTCTTACAAAACACTAAGCTGTACTGCAGTACCTCTCTCTATCTACTTCATACACTTCTAACTCAGCCAGTATTGTAAGAATGTGTAAACTTTTAATGAAGATCACTCTTTTCCCATTGCCCAACTGCAGAGATTTAATAGAATTTACCCCCCCTAAACCTGAAGAGCCTGGGACACCTGGCCTATCAGGCCAGACAAACTGCACAGGCACCTTTGCTGTAGGGCCTCCTGACTGCTCACTCCCCTCTCTAGACCTTCTTTATCAACACAGCAGCAGCTGAGCTGGGATTACTGGCATTTGCATCTGGAGAAAGGGGAGAGACTTTCCCCTGCTGGAAAAACTCTCTGAGCTAGAGGTTCTTTCCTGAAAGGCTTTATTAAAAGGACAACACAAAACTATTATTTTTTTTTGGTACACATGTGTATCACCAAGTGTCTAGAAACAGAAACTAGCTCTATTAACCTTCTTTTAAGCTAAAGCAATTGTACAAAGTTTGGCTCAGCTGAAGAATGATCCTAATTCTCTTGCTAGGTCCATGGTTGTAGCTACAGAAGGGAACATGGACAGTGAGCTTCACTTCTCTATAGCAAAAAGGCAGATAAGAAGAACGATGACTATTTGTCCCTTACACATCTTTTGTTGTTTGTAAACGGGACATTAGATTTGCTGTAGACAATGGTGTGCAAGTAGTAGCCTCCAGCTAGCTCTGAGCTCATTGGAATGCTTTCCTCTCTTCTGCAAAAGGTATTCTCTGCTTCTGGGTGGTTTGGTGACTCTGTCCAGCCATCTTTCTATAGCTGGTGTGGAGGAAGGCACTCAGAGCAAATTTACTTGCTGTCACACTCATTTCCCCCAGTTGTCACCAGATGTCTGTTCCAGCTAGGTGTTTTGACTAAATTAGAAGCTCACCAGCATGCCTGACAAGGCTGCTGCTGGAACGTAGGAAGTACATTTGTTTCAAAATAACCAAACGTGTCAGCTTTGCTAATGATATTTCCTAATCAGCCATTTTCAATCTTTTGATCGACTAAAAATTGTAACAATATCCCTATGACTGTGTATGATTACATGCATGATGTTAATCACTTTGGTAAGTTACCATATCATTAGGGAATGCCATAGGAATTCTATATGACATCCTGTTTTTTCAGTGTGACTGTTTTACCATGCTACCTCTGTCATACTTGAGGTATTATCATTTTTGTTTTACACCACTTGGGATTCTAGAAGAAAAGGGAAACTTCCCGAATATGAATAATTGAGTATACAATATTGAAAGATATGAAGTTCATAAAAGGTTCACTAGCAATATATTTACATATTTTAACATGAGATGGTACCAAATATATGATCATTGACACCTAAGACAGACTTTGATGGAATGAACTCTAAAATGATGCAGTTTATAAAATTTTGAGGTGGCAAGGCAATTTTGATAACTCAGCTATGAAAGCCTTCGTGTCTGAGAATTATTAAAGCCAACTTTAAAGTCAGATAAAAACAGATATGTGGTACCAGGACGGTCATACAGTTGGGTTGTCTATCACCTGGATTAAGATGCACTTCAAGAATCTCCTGGCTTACTCATCCATGATTTTACACGTGAACCCACAACATTCCCTGAAAGGTATAAGCTGAACTGAGGAAGTATTTAACTGAGATTAAAGGAAAGAACGGCCAACTAGACAAGTAGGATAAACACACACTAAAGCAGAAAAAAAATAAGAAAAGAATAAAAATAACCCAAAAAAAGCCCCCTCATAAGTGAGAAGGAAGAGGAACAGATTTATAGTACGAGGAAACAAGGCTTAATAAAGGGCAAATATATAATATGAGAAGGTACTATTGAAAGTAGGAACCACTGAAATGAAGAATGTTTTTGAGATATTATTTGTAGGACTATCCATACCTGCAGTTTGCCCCTACACTGTTCTGAAAAAAAATAAACTCTGTAAAATGAACTCACCTTTTGTGAAGTAGGTATGATTTCCAGTCCACTGGATTTGTGTATTACCTTAATTTACAATTCTAATTTTGTATTTCTGCAACAGCCTACAGAAAACAGAGCAGAAAGAGCAGAAGGGAGCTGTGAAATTCAGAAATCCTAAGGTCATTGCTATATAATTACTAGTGACCAGTAAAATAGCATTCTCCTAGTCTTAGTAATTACCCAGGACCCATTCATTGGAGCTTTGAGTTCAGTATTTGGGGTGCTATTTAGATTTGTTCGTTTATACAGATATACATTTGATGCTATCAGCAAAGAAAATAGAGTATTTAGCTTATAAAATACAGCAGCTTTTGAGAAGCATAAAATGAAAATTGCTTGACAGAGCTAGGAAAGATGTTTGGTTTGGGAACAGTTGATAACCTGTGGTGAAGAAGCTTATACTCACAGAGATTTTTTTGTATTTAAGTGAGTTTTTCTTCCTTTCCTCCAGCTAAATTGTGCATGAAAAAAAAAAATCAATATTTCTATGAGCAGCTTGAGCCAGAATGAGGAATTGATTTCAATATTAATCATACAGTTCTAAAGCCCTAGGAGTGACACAGGTGGAGAAAACATTTTCAAAGTAACCATGCAGAATGCATGGTTAAGCCATAGGAAGTTATGACCTCCAGCTTTTCTCTTGTTTGTTTTGTGATTTTAGTTTGGACTATGGCTGAAACAGCTAAGTTTGCAAGATTGAGTAATAGTTTTACAAAATCAGCTTTTCAAGTAAAAACATTTGATATTTTCCCCAAGTGTTTGGCTGACTAAAACTATAAAAATCTTCATCCCCTTGATGATATTTTCTTCCAATTTTCTCAAATACTTTAATACTATTAAGAATATAAAGTATAATCTTAACAGATAGTGAGATAACTTTAAACAATGTCTGGTTTAACTTTAATTTAGAGTGGTTTTGTGTTTTATTCTAGGATAATATCCATGTTAATTCTACAAAATATCCTTGTTATATGGATAAAAAGACACAAATTCCAGACAAGTGGTCGAACCACTAGCACTGCAGTGCCATGATATATCCTGAGCTCTCTTTCTGGCTCAGTTCGGGTTAAGTTTCTGTTCAGGAATGCAGCTTCAGTAAAATAAACAGTTCATTCTCTTCCCCTTGATCCTTTGTGCAGTCCTCTAGGATAGGAGAGAATTAAATGAAATTTTTCACATCCTGCTCAAAAAAATCTCTAAGTGCTGGGCTAAGACATGAAAGGAGGCAATATGATCAGTACTGGTTGGTGCCGACACCTGCTTATGTTAAAGGAAACAGCAGGGGCCATCATTATGCTCTGTGTGGAGTCTGACTACCTTTTGGTATACAGGTGTGCTCTGAATTAAGTCTTCAGAGGGCTTGGGCAGATGAATACCTAGTTTCTGTATCCTGTTAGAGTAAAGTGAAATAAAACTTGCAGGTCCCTGGAGATAACTGTGTCTCCAGGGGCCTGGAACCAGCAATTTAGCAATGAATTTTACTTGTATAGATGCTATGTGATTTCAACAACCTGATGCCCCTTTTAGATTCAGCCCTTATTGCTTGCTTAAAAGGTGTGGCACATTCCTACAGCTTTTGATCTCACACAATTTAATGTATGCTTTTTGATTCCCTACTTTTCTACCTATTAGCTTTTATCTTTAGGCCTCTGAACAGATACAAATTAACAGTTATTATCTTTTTTTTTTTTTTTTTTTTACTTTTTAATTGCCTAAAATCTTAAAACAAATAAATAGGAACAGATGGGTAGAATCCTAAGAAGAAACGATTACTGTATTTCTGATCAATGCATGCTTTATCCATGCATCATTTAAATGCCTTGGTAGTAGTGTTGGCTTCCTCTACATGTGCATTTTGCAATCAACATGTAAAGCTTTTAAATTTTTTATTATAAAAGATTAATCAATAACTGTGTGCTGAAAAAGTTTTAGCATAAATAATTGAATTTCAATAACATAGAGTAAAAATCCAAAACCTTAAGCAGAAGGCATTCAGTGAAAGGACCATTCACATTTAGTACAGCTAGTTTTACTCTGGCACCCTTCCAGAATAAGGTGAGAAATTTTCACCTTTTATAAAAAAATATTTGTAACCTAAGATCTAAAATTATGGTGGAAATCCATGCATATACCTGGAATCAAAAACAGATAGGTAGATTTTAATAATGCTACAACCAACAACAGTTAGACTTTGTTGAAATGGGATGTCTTCCCAAGGCTACAGTACAACAATACTTATCCTGGCTAATGCAAAGCTAGCTTAAGTGAGTCTGCAATGTACAGCAGCACCTTCAGCTGTCACAGAGGCTACAGTCTGCATTTCATCAACTCCATTAACACATTGTCACAGCTAATGCTACATCCCTGCAATTACTGAAGAACTACAGGGCTCAAATTTTTGCCACTGCAACCTTTTAGACTCTAAAGCTGTGTGAAACACATGAGAAGATAAAGGCACATAAAAACGGCAGCCTCTGAGGTAGGGACCCTCCTGATGTGGCCCTTAGGAAATGCCTGGGCATTTGCTTTCAGCACCAAACAGTTTACTCAGTAGGCAATCAACTTGTTGTGGAGCCTGATAGTCTCAGCAATGCAGCTGGGACTAGGTACAGTCAAAGGCAACAAGGCAATGAGTGGTCTCCAGGAGGTCTGGGCGGGGTCATGTGCCCCGACACACCTCATCGAGCAGTGCTGGATGCTTGGAAATATGAGGACAATACACTGACAGATTTCTGAGGGAAGGATTTTAAGTAGGTTCTCCTGTGTGATTATTACCTTGTTGCTACCTGAACTTTACCGTGAAGTCCTGTCAATATTCTACTTCTTTCTGAACAGAAGAGGTTAGAAAACAAGTAAGAAGTGATAGAATGAACTTAATTTTCAGAACAATATGAAATATATATTTTTTTAAAGTTCTGAACAAAAATTCTTCCCCCTTCCCCCATATTTCTGCCTGCATTTAGTTTAATACTTCAGTCTCCTTTTCCCATGGTCATAATGATTAAAAAAATTCTTGCATGGATTGGGCAACAGAAAAAATATCTGAAAGCAGTAAGAAATTGGATGACACTTTAACGACTTTCATCTTCCCATCTTGAGCAGCTGACCAATAGGAATTAATGATTCTATTTTCCAGCACAGATAGAGCAATCCTTTTCTGAGGCATCTGCAAGTGTTGCACTGATAATCTAATCTATCATCCAATTCTAGGAATGCACGTGGAGCTTGGAAATGACTCTCTATAAACTACGAATTGTTAGAGCATTGCCTTTGTTGCTAGTAATGACACCCCCATCCTGATGCTGGGGATGACTTAAATTCACTTCTCCTGCAGCCTCATGAAGCTTATTACTTTAAAAGGAAACAGCCTGAGACACTCTTTTATTGTGATAGAAATGCAGTGGTATTGGATACCTGTGAATCCCATGCTACTGTCTAGTTTACACTCGTCATTTCTTTTCATCCTTAATTTTGGAAATAGTTCCCTATCCCCTAAGTATATAACTTTACAAATACTTTCCTGTTAGACACACCTTAAAGGAAGACACACTTGGATTTTTGGATACACAAGTATTTTTATCGGTATTAAACTTGGAAAATGGAAAATAAGCATTATAACATCAAAATTCTCATAAATGACTGAGGGACAAGATTGTCAAATGTTGAATACATTTTGAAAGCTCTTCTTGGTAACTGTTGCAAATTCTACGAAACTGTTCTGGGGTTTTGTGTGTGTGGATAAGACAATAATCAGGGAAGAGAAATTCAGTGGATTTTTAGCAGTTATTCTCAATTTTCAGATTCTGCTCATATGAATGAAAGGTTCAATATATTACATGAGATAATCTTTCTGTTCCTGTGGAATTCCTTTTATTGTCAAGTGCTAGAGGCAAAATCTGTCCTAGGACATCTTATGAAATAAGACATGTTCAAGTAATTTTTACGAAAAGAACTCAAACCACAAGATTTTTCTTCATGGTTGAAAAATCACTAGGTGGGACAGGCTATTCTTCAAAATTTTTAAAATTTCATTTGAAGCAAACCCAAAATGATTGTGTTTCTTTGGGAGTAAGATTTCCCTGTAGTTCAGTTCACATTGTTTTAGCCATGTGTATTACTGTATGAACTTTGAAGATATTGCAACTCTGCTGCAATGATACACAGTTTTTACTTTGGGGCAAGTTTTCCTTTCCTGTTATTTATTCATAAGGTAAAATAAAAGTACCACAAAATACTTTGACAAAGAAGCTGCCAACTTTAGGCAGTCATTGTTGCCTGCATGCTTAGTACATGTATTTTATTGTTATTACTTCTTTACAGCATCCGCATGTAATTTAACAAAACTAAAAATAGTCTGAAAATTTTGACATGTTTGGAGAAAATACAGCTGCAGGGATGCTTTGGCTTGAAAAGCTGGTGTAGTACAAAGTAAAAATAGCAGGCTTCAAAAAGCAGACTTCATAAATCAGAGGTTTTGTAGGTGAATTCTTCTAGGCGAGTGATCTAAAAAAAAAAGCTGAAGAAATCTGGCAGCTCCTTAGAAATATGTTATTTAGAAGAAAAATGTAGACACTATTATTCTGGGGGGAAGAAAGTCAGGGTAATAAAAAAATCAGCTGGGTTTAATCAGTAACTTTTTGTTGCCCTGTTATGCAAGAATGGACTGTACTGGAAATGGACATGAAATCAGATTGCTGAAGAAGAGTACAAAGGTATAGATCAGGCATTCTGGCCAAAATCAGATAACCAAAAGGACAAAATTACTTGCAATTAGCAAAGGACACGAAGAACAAGAAAATGCTGAACACAAATTAAAAAAAAAAAAAAAAAGATTTGGGTCTGTGCTTATTGGCAGATGTTCCGTGAAGGCTATTTAGTGTAATTGCATTTTAGAGTGTTTAACACTTTTTATCTGGATGCTTCCTCTCAAAAGTTCAAGGTGATGAAGGTGGTTAACATAAGGGTAACAAAAAAAGGGGCAAGAAGGCAAAGAATATTTTGGATTACATATAAAGAAGTCAAATACCTTCCTACTATTGTCCTAGTGGTCTTCACCCTGAAGTGCCTTGAGCATCTGGCTAAGTCAGTTACAGAGGTTAATGGTTATCTGTGCAAACAGGCAACTGCATGAATACTTTACCTACTTTCCTGATGGTTTGTACAAATTAAAATTTGTGGAAGAGGGAGTTAAAAACTAGGAAATTATGCTGAGAACATACTAAAAAATAATAGAAGAGCTTCAGTGAGTCATTCTCTTTCGTTTGTCAAAATAGAGTTCAAAAGGTAGTCTGATTATGGTTTATAAACACTTCCCTGCAGAGTTACTTTTGCTGGGTACCAAGGGGCTATTTAATATAACAGACAAAGATGTAATATGAAGCAGCAGTTAAGACCTGAAAGCCAGACAAGAAATAATGCATGGCTTTCTAATAACAAGGATAATTAACTGTCGGGATATATGACTGCAGGAAGCACTATATAAACTATGCTTTAGTCAACACACATGTAATTTGGGCTAATTTTAAGGAAATTTCTGTAAAATGATATGTGCTATATTCCTTCTTCCTTACAGCTGTAGGAAATGTATTGTTTGTGGACATGAAACCTGTGGAAATCTCATTTATTCACATGGCCAACAAAGGCATAAAAATGGTTGTTTGTGACCAAGATACCATGCAGGGGCCCCAGATTACATCTCAGAAAAAAAAATATACATTTTGTACTTATTACCTGATCAGAGTTAGACTAGTTTCTAGGTAAGGCACAGATATTTTACTTGGATTATAACAAGTTTATAAAAGTCTGAAATGTAATTTCTTAAGTACAAATTATTATTGTGGCCTGGCAGATACTGTAACACAGAATCACATGCATCCATAGGTGCAGTGTAAATGCCACTGAGAATTTGGAAAAACTCTACTATGGAAAACATAATAATGCT
Source organism: Merops nubicus (assembly GCF_000691845.1). Taxonomy (NCBI): domain Eukaryota; kingdom Metazoa; phylum Chordata; class Aves; order Coraciiformes; family Meropidae; genus Merops; species Merops nubicus. The sequence continues at coordinate 12,194 of NW_008605099.1, read as the reverse complement.
ACCTCAAAGTACTCCATTCATTTTAGAGTGGACTTTTAAGGTCCTTCTCAGCAAAAGTCCAAGCCAGTACATGAAACTGTAAGTTTCATAATACAAGGTAGAGTTTAAAACAGTCCACATAACACCTTAGTGGATATTGTTACTCAATAGTTCAGAAGAGCTGTCAATTAAAAGTGTGAACAAGAGATGAAGAAAAGATAGGTGCATCTTCAGGTGTGAATGTGTAATTTATTTGAAGCCAGCAGGCAAGGCTGCTGTAAAAATGGAACAAACAACTTTAATCAAATCAATAGCACTATTGAAAGCTTGCTTTGAAGCTGAATTTACCATGATAAGAGCTCTGACAATCCCTATTAATCAAGCCCCTGAAGCAGCAAGAAGTCTCTTTTCCCTTGTATATACCCAAAAGTCTTAAATATGAAGGCTGTGCTCTGAGACCATGATGAAGGGGTTACTGAGCGCTAGTAGAGGCAGAGCTCATGACTTCCAGGGAGTGGTTCCCTCCCCTGGAAACAGTCAATAGGCCCAAGTGGTTTTTTTTTTAAATACAGCAAAGCTCTTGAGCACTGCAGCTTTTCCAAAGATGAACTCGTGGCAACATTCAGACAAGTCAGGTTTTGTTTTTTCTCTTTGGCAGAGGTTCTTGAGAGTAAGACCAAAGGAAATCCAAGCAATCAAGTTGTTTCTTATTTAATCAATTTTATGTTACTGGCCTGCTCCCCCTACCCTTTCCCCATTTTGGTAGGTGTTAGTTGCAGAATATTTAATTGCTTAGTAAGTTGGCAAGGCAATTTTTCCTTGGATGTTGCAACTTGGATGGTTGGATGAGCATTGTGGTCAACGGGTTTGAAAAACCTTTATACAGGTAGAGGAACTAATTTATTTCTATTCGGTGTTGCACATACTCAAAATTTACAGATGGTTAATTGCATGTAAGGGATTTTGTAAACTCCCATTCTCTTATTCGTTTGGTTTACTACTCTTATTTCTGTTCAAAATCATTAATGTTTCCTTGGGACACAGAACAAGCACTACATAAAGAAGTGAGCTTTGCTTTTCTGTCAAGCTTCCACATCTTAATTTTTTTTCAGGTTCTGCATTTGTGTATAGTTTACAAAAAAAACCAGCAAATTCCAGAGTTTATAAATATGCTTTTCATGCAGCAATATATTGAAAAATGAAAAAGCTGAATAGAATTGTCTGTTAGTAGTAATCTCTCAATTTGTTTGAAAGGAAGCAGAAAGCTACAGTTTTGTCAAAACACTGCATTAAACTAATAAGCAGTTTCAAACAATCAATGCAAGCCAATTAAATGTGACTACATTTCTAGACTAATAAGCAGAGAGTTACATTTAAATTGAACTTTTATTCAGCAAAGACATAAGCTCCTCTTTAATGTGGTCTATAAAATTAACCAGGTACAATATGTCCCATACAGATTAGCAGTTCTCTCACTGTAGGGACATAAAACCCGCAATCAGTAGACACTTCAAAGCTCTGAAGAGTATTAGTAAAACGTGCTTTGTTAAAATAAAAGTCAGCAAAATGGCACGTGACATTGTAGTTGATCATTCAAAATCTCCCCATGCAGCATGGACAGAAATTGTGTGCTGCATCTCTCATTTCCTTTGCCACCCTGAGATATTAACCCTGTTTCACTATATTGGATACTGGTTTCCTAGGCTCACTGATGATGAACATGGGCACTGTGGAAAATGGAGCATGCCACAGGCATGTAGAAAACATTTGCCAGTACTAGGCTTCCTCAGACTTCTGCTGTCACGTTCTGTTGAGTGGTTTCCATAAGAGCGCAGTGGACTTTCCACAGCACCTCCATGAAGCTCCTGTTTCAGACCCTATGTTTGCTGGTCCCATTAGAGGGAGCATTTAGTCAGTTAATGTAAGCCATCCGAAACAGATTCAAGTCTTCCCTCTCACTGCAAGAATCTAAACAATTGCAGGCAGTGCAACAGGCCTGGCCAGAGTTCTGAGACTGCTAAATCTTACACAGTTTCCTGAGTGTACATTATAGGCCACAGCTGGTGAGTACTCCCAATTTACGAGATGATAGCATAGTCATTAGGCTTGTCCTGCTAAAGAAAGGCTAGTTCATACATGGACTTGAAGTAGAAATAACTACATTCAGCATTTCTTCACACTTCATGTCAGCATCCTTGCTGTCTACCCTGCTGGTAGATTCTCAAAGAAACAGTCCTAAAAAGCTGGACTACTCTCACAAGACACTTTAAAGAGATCTCATGCTCTAACCCAGCACATCAATAATGCAAAAAAAACTCTTTACACACACTGCGAGTGAAGCCCCTATGTGGCTCTATCATAGTTTCTTTGACTGAGACCATCAGGTGAAACTCAGTTGCCCTGTAATGATTCAGAGATCAATACCTAGAAGACCTTTTAGCACTATAGCAGAGACTAGAAGTGAAATAAATCCTATAATCCTCATCAGGCTCTAAATCTGGGTTTTTCCAAAGTAAAGCTAGAGAATTTGACTTGGCAACACATACAGCTGAGCCAAAAAAACAAAGTGAATAGTAGACTTCCTAGCATCCCTGGTTACTCATGTACAGAAACAAACAGAAGACTATTTCTTTGTGCTGAGTTTTATCTATAGCTCCTTCTCTCAATAAAATAAAGCAAATTAATGAAACTGAGAAAAGTAATTCACATACTCCAGTTTTAGGCACCTAATTTAGATATCTATAATAGGAACCTCATGTTCCTGTGCATACAATGGAATTTACAAGGATTATTCAAAGTTTCTTTGTTTATTTTGGGGACATCAACAGACTATAGGGAGCTGTGATAGAGTACTTAGAGTTAGCTTCTCTGTATGAACTCCCAGAAGCTCTAGACAGCCATTTTAACATGCTGGAGACTGCTGAAGAGTGTAAAGTAAAATTTCACTATGTTTACATCGTTGCTTATACTCACCAAATGCTGTTGCTAACATCACATTTAGGTCTGCCAAACTGCTTTCAGTTTAGCTCAAGTTAATCTATTTGATGAAAACAACCACCTTGGCATTCCTACAGTTTTTGGTTTGGTTTTTTTTTTAATTCTCTCTGCCTATGGCCTCCTTTCTTATATGCCAGGTGCATTTTCCTGAAGAAAGAATTCCTACTTAGCAAGTATGGTAGGTTACAGTCTCCTTGTATAGGAAACTATATAAGCACTTGCCCAGAACTAGCTTTAAATCAAGAATATTACTTGAAAAAAAATGAAGTAAGTTATCTTTAAAGTTCTTTTCTAAATACATATTCACTAGTATAACGTATTCAAATTTGGGTCAATACAACTATTTTAACAGCAAGTAATAAAAGAATGTAAGAATAACCATGCTTTGATTTATACTTTAAGAACAATTGGCTGCTGGGGCATATAAGTTCCAACTTGCTTCCTATTGAATCTTTTTCTGATTACATCTCTGTGTTTTCATCCTCTCAGTGAGAATGTCTGCAGTCAGTACATTTTATTTAAAAAGGCATAATAAATACTATTCAAGTTTATATAGTTCACTTAAGTCTCTACACTTTGATAAAATCAGCATGTAATTTTTATTTAATGTTCTTCAGAATTGTTTATATTTCAAATATTACTTTGATTCTTGGTTAGACTCAGTGAGAAAGTACTAGTAAAGACTAAGGGAAACACATGCTTTGTTATCGTGAAATCTGCAGCTTTACATGATATATGGGATTGAGTGAACTCATATTTTCATGTTGTATAGGCACTTTTCTCTGTGTTTGTAGCCTTGCTACAATGGTAGCTACATTGCAAGTCAAAAATGATGGTTGTTATACTGGTTCTAGGGGATGTCAGGACAAATTTTTACAGAGGGATAACATCGTGTTCTTATTTCTTATACAGGCTTATGTGCACAAAGACTTATTGGAGGCTGTGTGGCTGATTATACACACAGACTAATGGTGAAATTTTTTTTTTTTTTTTAAACAAACAAAAAAACCCAAAGGATTAAAAGAAGAGAAAGCAAAATCTTCCCAGTGGCTACCTGGGAAGAGAAGCAGCCAAATCTCCCAGGCAAATATCCCTCTTAGGGTGTCATCTGCAGTTTCAATCCATGTTCCTGCACAATACTTTACTCACAGTAACTGCAGTCTCTGCCAGGTCATGCTTAAATGCCAATCCTAGTAGGTGCAGGTATTTTATGCTAGTTTGTCATACGGTTCCTTGTTTGTCCCCTTTGTGTAAATGAAGAGTAGGAAAACACAGGGCAAAGGAGGAGCAATTCTCACACCAGTGGGAATTACTTCCCATGAGAACCTGCCACAGCAATAGCATTAGGGTTTGCTCAAAACAATATTGGTGTCTTCAGGTAAAATATGCCACGAGCTGCTGTGACTTTGAGGAAATCTGTAGCTTAAAGAGCTGCATTGAGTTCTCCGGAAATTCTGAAGATCTGATTTTATTTTGTTGTGTTGTTTTTTTTTTTTTTTTTTTTTTTTTCCTTCCTGTAGAACACACAATTTAAGTACAATGGCTAGATGAATGAAGAATATTACATCTTGTGCAATATTTTTCCTGCAAGGAAACTTAAACAATTATGACTTTGATCCTGCAGTCAGATTTGGTAATATGAAATTCCAGCTAGCACAAAGATGGGCAATAATAACAGAAGTGCAGAACTGGAAAACAGATTTGTTTTGGACTCTTTAAAAGGTCCAGCAATCACTTGGGCAGGCATTGCCTCAGCCAATTCATTCTAAGACTGAAGAAAAGACATCAAGAAAGATCACTGTGTTGTCTCTCTTCAGGTATGCTGGACAGTCAGCATTGATAGAGATAGACAATCAGTGTTCATTGACCCGTCCAATGTTTTTCCAGACTTAAATAGATAAATATACTCTGATTCTGGCAGAGATGTGAAAAACCTGGATTTTTTTTGCTGTCTTTCTAGTATTACAACCTTCAAATACTATAGAGAAGTTAATGACTCTTCCTTTACCTTAATTTTCTTTTAACATATAAATAATTATCTTAAGGAAGCAATAAAAGATTCGTTGGTACAGGAACTTCAGAGACCAATTTTATGAATTCAGGAAACACTGCTTTATCTTCCAAAGGAATGTAAAACTTTTTTTTTTTTTTTTTTTAAACTTTACATGAATTTCACAGATAATCTTATTGATTCTCCATTCCTGAAATTCTCAATACTAGTGGTAAGGCAGACTGGTATTAAAGCTTTGCTGCCTTTTCTTTTTATTCTGGTTTTCAGTCATAGTCCATGTTATAGTCCATTAAGCTAACTTTGAGTTCTTTTAATTTAGGCAGTGAAGTTAATGTCTAGAAAGAGGATATCTACACTAAGAGTTGTTTACATATTTTTAGTATTACAGAGATCTAAAATAAACACAGCATTCTTGTGCTTATTTAAATGTGCAAGTTAAATAGCAGCAACATATCCTTGCCTTGACATGCAAGTAATGAAATTTTTTCAGACCATACAACAAGCACGAAATAAAGGATGAGAAATGCCAATCTGTGTGACTTAAATGCAAAGTTAGGGCATTAAAAAGCAAGGCCTTTAAAAACAATTTTTGCAAACTTTTTGCGTACATTTACATGTAAAGCAAAACCATTGGGGATGAATAATTATACTGGCAACCCTCCAGCAGGAAAAGGACTGAAGGAAATAATTTTCTGATCAGTATTTCCTTCACTGCGTCCCCGGTGTTCCTTGAAATAAAGTTTCCGTTGTATTGTCTGGACAATTAATGCTTTAAGTCATTGAGCGGTGTCCATTCATGTTATTTAGTGGCTCTCTCTCAGTCTTAGATCTTTAATAACTGTTTAAATGCCCACTGTCTGGATCAGAATGTACTTTAAACAGAGTAACTTCTGATAACAGAGATTAATCAAAATGAAAGATTATGAAACAGGAATGTTGAGCACCTGATGGTTACACCGTGTCTTTGTATGAAAAGTGTTAAATATAAAGTATTTATGTTAATTTTGATTAACTTTGCTAAATTTTCTTTGACTGATACCTGAATAATGGTTGTTGCTTTGAAAAGTGTTTGATTTTGCCTCTAGTAGACAGCTACTGTTGTCACATAACATTTTAGGTAGTAAAGTAAGTACACCCTCAAGAAGCCTTTGTTCCTGTAACATTACTGAACTACAATAGGCTGAATGGTGAACACCTATGTGGGTCTTTAATAAAATTGTGCTTTTGCTGCCATGACAGCAAGTAGCAGTTCTTTCAGATGGAGTTAAGAAAGTCAGTCTCCCACTCTACTCCCTAAAACCTTCCATGATCTCCACAGAGGGAGGACTGGGAGGACTGCATTTTGCAGAACAGCCACTGGGATCAGTGAATAAAAACCAACATCAAAGCTTTGTGCTTGTGATTGATGAACACACCAACTTGTCTTTCTATCATCTGCTTAGGGAAATAGAAATTCAAGTTCTGTTTCAGAATCTTTTTCAAATATACTTAAAGATTTACATTTTTGCTAAATAAATTTATATAGTGTAGGAGATAAATGCTCTTGGGTATACGAAGCAAACTTCTAATAACTTACAAACTATATTACATTATAATAAAATTAGCACACATTTGCCAAAGGAGTATTTTTTTACACACACCTACACAGTGGCACAGACAGATGTTTATGTTAGGCCCAGCTGGTAGGTAATCAAACCACATTTGTTAAATTTTATTCATCTAAGGTTCTGCTCTTTCCTTCCCTTACATCACTGGTGAATAGCAATGACAACTACCTTTTCCAGAAGGCAACACTTTAACATATTAAAAGAATGATCAGAACTATGACAAATCAGTTATTTGTACAGTAGCTTAGTAGAGTATGAAGCATTGATAGTGAGACAGGGCTAATAACGCAGTACCTAAATATGGCTACAAAAGCAAAGAAAGAAAGAAGATTGGTTTCCTATACCCTGACTCAGCCATTGGCAAGTTTGCATATAGACACTAGAAGATCAAAGCTTGTTATAATAAGAGATGAAAAGGAAGAATTCTAGTTTGAACCTGTGCAAGTTAGCCTTATCCTTGGTTTTACTGGATATCAAAGTATCTTCTATGTAATAATTTCACTTATATAAAGGCAAAGGAGTTGAAGGTCATTGATTTACACAGGAATTTTAATTTCAGATATTCCCTTAAATCACTTCCTTGAAGTAGCTTATCAAAAAGATATAGGTCCCACAGTGCTACAGAATGTGTCAATATATCAGTAGAAGAAGGGAGAACAAAAACAAATAGTTCAATGATTTGAGCAGTCAGATTTTCAAAACTCTTCTTGAATAGGTATTTTTTTTTCTATCCATCGTAATTTTTCACTAAGCCATTCCTAGATTTTCAGTCCTCAAAGCTTTTAAGATTAACATGATGTTTGGCCTGGAACAGTAAAGCTCCTTCCACTTGAACACCCAAGAAATTCTGTTTAACATCTCTGAACTTTTATTGACTGAATCAAGGAACTGAAATCAGGCAGTATAAATGTCTTGTCCCTTCCATTTCCCCCTGAATTTCTATCTATCTGCTAGAAGTTTCTTGGTACTCATAAGTTTCACTTATCATTGCTCATAAGTTTTCTCTTTTTTTCCTTCAGGGAAATTTATTTTATATATATATATATTTATATATGCTCTATTTTGAGTGCAAAGTAACATCTCTTAATTAGTGTAAGCTTCCCATAAAACAATGAAATTACTTCCTTAATTACTGAAAACATACTGAATAAGGTTATCTTACACAGACACCTTTTCTTATTTTTGCAGCTTACTCCATCTATCTTTTTCCATAGTATTTCCTCTCTTTTTAACAGACTTTCTTTTTTTTTTTTTTATTTTCTGTTTTTCTTGTTGCCTACACAAATACAGTAACATCTTGCCAGTCTTTAGCCAAATAGGACTCATCTTTCTTTTCTGTGATGTCTCTCTATACCACACCAGCCATGTAGAAAGCATCTTTCAGGCAAAGATGATCTTCTGTCTACACTAAACCTTAAAAAAGCCCTTTACATTTTCAAACCTTGTTTCCCCTTCTCCTTTGTTCTTACATTCAGAGGAAAAACAAAAAAGACTTTTTTTCCCATTTCTTGCATATCACACAAGCATCTGCACTGCTCTAAAGCTGGTGCCATGTAGTTCACAACTCTGAGACTGAAAAAGGCAAAAATCTTTCACTGTGTAACACAGGGTTTGCTTACGCACTAAAATGACAGAAAGCCTCAGTTATGGTAATTGAATATAATGACAGTCAGATATCTATGTGAGTCTGTGAAGTGAATCAAGAAATCTTAGTGTGAGATTCGTGCTAGTATCTCTCAGGTGTGCTGATGATAATTTGAATGTCATTTAGCACTTACAACTGTTTCATTTTTCAAAATAATAGAGATAGTGGTTGTAGGTGATGAAAAATTCTGATATATGCAGATATGATTTATGCTTTATTTAGGTGAATGATTGAATAGAATACCAAGAACCTCTGCCAAAAATATTCAGGCACATTAAAGGCATTCTTGGAATGAAAGAGTCATCTGAATGAACATAACTAACTGCAGAGAAGAGGTATAATCATATTTTGAAGAATTATATTATAACCTTACTGATTGCTATATTATGGTTGAGACACAAAAGATGTAACATTCTCTCCCAATATTAAATTTCTTTCAGCCTCTGAATCTAGCCTGCCTGCATCTAACATGCATCTGTATGTCTCTGCTAACAAAGACGGACAGTTGCAACAAACATTTATCTGAAAAGATTTTTGCATAACATATATTCTAATGGTTATTTAGTACATAAATCTGGAATTCTTCAAATATAGAAATGTACACATGCTTCTAGTTAGGCATATACTCCAATATACAGGGCTGTGCATAATACTATGATTTCAAGTCATAAAATGTTACAAAAATACACATATTGCACCATTTTTCTGCATACCAAATGCTAGTATTATATTCTTTATTTGCCTATATTTCCTTACATAATTCAATAGCTTTTACTATAAAAAACAGATACTAGGCAACTGACCTAATTTTTATTCATCAACTCCCCCAAAGCAGGTTTCAGGTCACATACTGGTTCTGTGCAAGATGGGCTTTGAAGATAACTAATTTTCTTCTCCTTTTCTCCTGACCCCATTGGAAGGATGAGGAGAGCTTAGAATTGAAAACCACGTACCTCAGCAGCCTCATTTTAGCACAATGATTTGAAATATGGGGTAACACCAGTACAATAAGAATAACTGGATTTAGAATCTATACTTTTTGACACACCTCTCTCCACCAAAAGAGAATTTCTGAAGTAGAATTTATGCACGTAAAAATCAATATTCACTCAAAAATTCACCCTAGTTCCCAAGGTAAAATAGAAAGCACTCTCTGAGAACTTGTCTTGCTGTTCGTTGGATGTCTAAGGGTACAGAACAATCAGCAGAGGGTCTGGGATAGTATTGAACTATTCTTAGAAGATATCGACCTTCTGCAGCACCTACACAACATTCTCAGGAGTGAAAACTAATGAGGTGGTATGAAAGTGGGGCCTCTAAACAAATTCTTCTGTTGTGTCTATTTGCTGTTCAACCTTAAAAAACATGGGGAGGAAGGAGAGAGAGAGCAAGAAGAATGGGCAGGGCCACGGTTCGGCCAGCTTGCAATTTATGTCAGCAACTAAGCTCTGAACAGAGCATTGGCACCAACATGGTAGATAAGACTTGTCTCATGTTTCCTTTTTAATATCTCTCAGAATCTAACAATCAAAAGTTAATAATCAGTTATCAAAATGGTATGTAGATAAGGAATACTTGTCCATGTCTTGCAAGCACAAGGTATCTAGCAAGCAACATTTAATTAAACTATTAATTATAATTCTATGCTTTGAATAAAACATTTGTTTTTCATGGGTGATTAATTTTTCCTTTATTCAGCTCTGTCTCACTCCCAAACACCAGGTCACAGACTGTTCTTACCTATTTTGTAGTTCTCAGAGTATTTATAGAAATAGTACACTTTACTATTGAAATATGTTGTTTCTTCCCAACACTCCTCTTCTGCCTATTCTACTCCCCTAATTTTTAATTCATTTTTTTCTCCTTCCTGTAACCAATGCCTATATATTCTCCTCTGCTGTTCCCTTTCCCATGCTCTCTTGCTTTCATGCCCCTGCCTTTCTTAACTTTCTTCTCCACTTTCCTTTTACCATGTGTGGAGGGGCTTGTGTATCATACAGTGAAAAAAAGCTTCATAAAGCTTCCAGTGACCTCACCCAGGTCTGCACAAAATGCACGCTCTTAGGCTCTGAACTATCTGCCCCAGAAAGCTGCAGGACCTGCAGTTTGCCTCTCTTCTGAGACCTGTCTCTCTAGACTTGGTTTGAGGGGTGCACTCTTCTCACACTCCCCAGAGCTGAATGTATCTTTCCTCCTTGGCATGGAGTCCAAGCTCTGTTGCTTCTAATTTGGCCTCACAGTTATTTATACCTTGAAACTGTTTCCTCCTAACACTACTTGCCTTTTCAAATTAATGTTTGAGGTGTGTTTCCATCACCCCAGAATGTCTATTACTTCTCATGTATAATTAATCTCTCTTGTCTTCTTCTCCAGCAATGCTTGTGTCTTTGTCACCTGTTCTTACTAAGGGGAAATCACCATACCCTTCCTGCAAAGTGAAAAAAAAACTCCTATTCCTATTCAACTGTTTGCTGTGCTTACAACTTGCAGTAAAAAATTTTTTCCTAGTCTCTTCTTCCCCAACAGCTTCTCTTTCAAAATGACAACATGCTCTATGTTTGTTGGTGTTAGATCAATTCTATCTGTTAAATCTTTTGCTAAAATCCTCCCTCATTGCAGTTCCACCTGTTTTGTCTGATGTTGTAATTCCCTAAATGATTGTCTGCACCTTTTATATATTATATTTACCTCTTGCTGCCTGCTTAGCCCTTTTACTTATTAGTCCTCTATCACCCTAGATCCCAGACTTTGCATCTTTATTCACAGCCCTTCATGCTTTGAATAATTCCCCACTTTTTGTTAAGCTCTACTTCCTTCTTACCAGCTCTACTTTATATTTTCTGCAAAAAATATCCTGCTGGCCTTGCCTTCATCAAAAATGATACCATGACCTCTTTTCATTGCCATGATTAGGGTGTCTGCAAAGATCTCCAGGGAGGTGGTGTTGAAGATCTTTCTAAGTAACAGTAATTCCAATTCTACAAATGCCAGTTACAAAAGTCATGCAGAAAACTGATGATTTACTCATGATCATCCACTCAGCCAGCAATTAGTCAGTGAAAACATCCATTTGAGGGAATAACAATTTTTAGATCATTTTGGTTTAGAGACAATGTGTTTTTTTACACAGTGTTACATCTGGTACAGAAACCAAATAACTTTGTATCCCCAGAGTTATGTGAGGTGCCTAGTCGATTTATAGTTGGATAAAAGCTGCATTTTAAAATGTAACATGATTTTAAGATGAAGATAATAAATAAAATTAAAATTAACTGGACGTTCCTAAGCAACTTTAGCTTAGAATATCAGAAGAAAATCTACTGCAAACTTAACACTGATTAAATTAGTGGTTGCCATTTCATCTGCTGTACAAAACTCCCAAGTTTTATGTTGCTTTTATGAAAGGTTTTTCTGGCAGAAAACAGCATCACATAACTTTGCTAGATGTCCTTTTTTTATACCAGTGCTAATTTTTTTTTGGACCAGGGCTTTGTAAGAATAAAAGTCTCAGCAAAAAGCATCTCCCATCAGCTTCAGAGCTCTTCTGTCTTTTCTATCAACAGTTTCAGAGTTTCAGGACACAAAAAAATTACTTTGACCAACTTGTTCACAAAAACACACACACACAAAAAATTCCTGGGGCAAATTTCAGGCATGCTATAAGTTAGAGCTACTGAAATTGCGTTGAATTTGGCTGAAATGAAGGTCATTCTATCCAAAAACAATACAACGAAGTTCTTTGATCGGTAGGTTGAAGAGTAATATGGATTGGGGTAAATTAAAAAAAAATAATTTTTTCCCCCAACATTCAAATGTGTGGCTTTAGAAAATGTAAAAAAATGTTTAATCTGGTGAGCCAAATAATATCATTGTATCTGATTTTAGTTTGTGTACACTCTGACCATTTAAAAGCAAATGAGGAAAACAGCTCCTGTGTAAAGCGAGCCCTCATTCT
>NW_008605098.1:0-38488 GCF_000691845.1 Merops nubicus | reverse complement strand
CTGCTGCTGGGAACGGCGCTCCTAACGTCGCTTAGGTGGCCTGGGTTGCCCGAGACGGCAACCTGGAGTGCGAGGGGTGTGAGCTGGTGAAAGCTTCGGGTGTTTCGAGTTCCCTCTTGGAATCTGAAGGACTTTGAAAAGAATGGCACAGCTTTTACTGGGAAGTGTGTTCCCTGAAGGAAAGGCTGAGGGGGATCTGTTGTCAGAAGAGGGTATTTTCTGCCCTTTTCCTGAGAAGGTGTCAAGACTTATCTAGTTTTGTGTGGCTTTCAAAGTACCCTGTCCTACAAATTGCCTAATTAAAGATTAAACCAAATAATTCCTGCCATTGTTTTTAAAGTTACTGATAAGCTCGTTCATGAGGCTCAGACGGAACTAGCGCCGTCACCAGCTTGAAGGACTGATGCAGGGTGAAGTTCATGGGCACGTAGGCCTCAGCTGCAAAGATGTTCCTGTACTTGCGGCACTGGAGTAGTCCCAGAGGAGCCGTCTCCCTGCACGCACCGTGCACACGACTGCCCAGGAGGAGGCGAACGGGCCCGTCCTGCAGCGGCATCACCGCCCGGGTGAACACAGCCCTCGCCTGCCCCTTGTCATTGCAGGATCACAGCCGTGCCTGTTAGTCCAGACCTGTGGTTCCCATTTCAGTCTTTAAAAGGGAAATAAACTGAAACATACTTTGAAATATGTAATTTTTTTTCCACTTTATATATATTTTTTTTTTTTTCTATTTGAACTGTCTGACTTTAAAACATAGTGTCTGGGGAAGGGGATCCTCAGAAGAATCTCTTACCTTTGCATACTTAAATTTTGTCTCCTCTTCTTTAGCTCCTTTGTCTGCAGAAGCAGAAACAGCAAGTTGAAATTTCCTGAGCCTTTCTGTTCTGTTATGCAGCATGCTCCTTCCTCCCTGTCCGCACCTTTGCCACGCTGTTGGGTCTTCAGCCCTATTCTGTTTTGCTGCCGTTTTCCACGCGTAGTATTATTTCCCATCTTCCTGTTCCCGCTCTCTCCCTGCTCCCTCAGCACACACCCTCTCTGCTAGGCCACGGAGTTGGCCTCAGCTATGCCACTGCCACTCAGCTGTGTGTACAGGAATATTGATTTTACAGCGTGTATGCGCTGTAGAAAAAAATCAATATTTCAGTAGATTGAGCAGAGCGTGCGGCAGTGTAATGGAGCCCAGCCTGCTAATGTAACATACAGGGGTCCTCATTCAGAGATTGAGGTCAGTCAGAAAATGGAAATGTGTTTTCTTATTTTATTGTCTGCTTCAGGTTTAATGTAGGTGTTTATGTTCTAGTGTTCAACTTACAGCAGGGCTTGCAGTTGCTTTAAAGTCATATCCAACAGAATGTCACATACTGCAGGCAGCATACACCAAAAAGCATGCCTCAGGCATACCATCCATGTTTTAGAGCTTAATAAAGCCCCTCTTCCTTTTACCCATCCTATGTGTAGCAAACAACAGTTGTGAGGAAAAATTAATAACTTTTGTTTCTGCACATAAAAAAAGATAATTTCCCATTGTTTGGTGCAAACTTGGGTTCTGATTAGTCAATGAAATATGCAGTGCTTTAATGAGCTCCAATACAGTGGCATGTATTGACGAGTGCCATAAAATGAGCATAAGTGAAAAGAATGAGGGAGCAGGAGAAAAATGAATGTATGACACAAAACCAGAGTAAAAACTCACATTGATTTTAATGGACCTGGGATTTCAGCCAGAACGTTCTCCATGATACATTATCTGCTTTTTAAAGCATTGCATCATGCCTTAAAATTTAACAAAAGCACTTCTTGAAATGACATGTGAAACCACTGCATTCCCAGGCTTAGAGTCAAGATGAGCGTACGCTAACTATTGTTTCAGAGCTCTGGAGGGGCTTGATACGGCTTTAGCTTTACTTAATAATTTTTTATTCTGGTTTTGTCAGAGGCTATTTCTCATCTGCGACAAACTGACTGCAGCAGTGATTACAGATCTGTACAACAGGCAGAGGAGCGAGTATATATTTTTTAATATACTGGGGTTCCTCAAAAGTCAGTTGATATTCTTCAGTCACTGAGCAATTATTTCCAATATACTTTTATGTTTCAGTGTTCTGAAGAAGTATTTGTTGCTCTCAGACATGGAGTTTTTTTCCTCCGTGTAGAAAACTGTTCATTTTAACATTTTTTAAAAGTTCATTAAGAAATCAAATGCAAGAGGAATGGTAGTAATAGTCCATATTACCAGTTGCTGGGAACGTATGCACTTACCACTCTTAAAAGCTTACCTCAAGACATCCAGCATGTCCTAATGTATTTTAGGTATAGTTTAAAAAAGCAGTAGTGTAATAACAGAAAATGTAAAATATATTTAAAACACTATGAGATCATTTTCTTTAATTCTAGAATGTTTTTCCAAGTGTGAGTATGATAAGCTGCAATTAAAATATTATTCCAATTTGAATGATAAGGTAAAAATCATAGCTGAAGGTTAAGGAATAATAATTAAGTTTGCATTTTACTTCAAGAATCCATCTGCTTTGGCAGCGTGCTCCCAACTAAGAAGGTTCAAGAAGGTGGTTGCTGCTCAAGACAAGGCAAAAGCACATAACAGAGGACCAAGCTGTGACTTTTTTTGTGAAGTAAGGAAAACAGTATTACACAGACTGTTAGCCTTAACTTAAAAGGTGGAAGAGTTTTTGAATAGAACTTGCTTTTATGTGCAGAAGACTGTTTTCCAAGGGTCTTCCTCCGCCAACTTTATGAAACAGTAAATTGTTTTTGTTTCTTGGTTTAGTTTTGTTTTGTTTTCGTTTTTACCATTTTGAAACAAATAGTACATTATAAGAATTAGTGTTTAAATGTTATTTGAAACTGGTGTTATGCAGGATGGAAAATTAATTATCTCATGGGTGGGAGAACGTTTATGGTATTCATACAAAAAGACAGTCATAAACATCAATCAGTATTATAAAACATTTTTAAACAAATATAAACAATTTATATTATGACAATTTGTAGTACTACTTATTGATAAAAGAAAAATGATTCTTATAAACTAACTGCCGTATCCTTCTAATTCTTAGCTGTTATTATCTGAGATTGCTCTTGATTAAATATGATTTGTGTTATATCTGTGTAATTCTGAACTCCATTACTATAATAAATGTGCATTAAAACTGCATTATAATATCATAATTTTGAAATTGCCATTGAGTAAATTAAGGTTATGAGAGCACTGTAATGCAGTATTTTACGAAACTGTTATATTTCCTAATACTTGAATCTCCTTGCATCTTAGAATCATAAAATTAATTGCTAAAGTTAATAAATAATGATAGATAGTCTAAGCAAGTCAGTCATAAGTCAGAGAAAAGAATCCAGGCTTCCTAACTTTTCACTGTCTCTCTAAAAAGCAGATACCTCTAAAAGTTGATGCCTCTTTCTGTAACTGTAGAAATAATCGATTGATATAAACATAATTTTGTTAGAATCTGAACGTCACAAAATGAGACAAGATCAAGCATCAAGTTAAAACTTCAACATACAATAACACAATGTAACAAACTTTCATTCAAGTCCAGTGGAAACCTTTTTATTGACTTTAATAAAACCGTATCAATTTGTAATGTGCTGGCATCAAGTGTATGAATAGCTCCATTAGTTAAGTAACTAATGCAAGTTTGTTCATAATATCTCGTCGTTCAGAAATTTGCAGAGGCAACCCCTAGATGTCTCCTAAAAGCCCACAAGGATTCAGAAGGACACTGTATGAGTTATAGTTCCAAAACAGAGTGACATTTTAAGCAGATACAAATGAATCTGCCAGGCAGTTGCTGCTGGGGTACTGTAAGAGTCTCTGCAGAACATTAGTATTTTGGAAAACAATAGAAATTTCAAAATTTGCTTTTGTTGTGCATTAAAATGAAATTAAGACCTTCCTGAAAAAGTGGCAGTGCAGGCATAATAGACAGAACCCAGTGAGAATACTCCCTTTTACTCTGTCTGTAGCTGTTCGGCTTTGCATAGCTGGCCCAGAAACAGACTAACATGCTGAATCAATGGGATTTGAGCCTCTGTTGCCCATATCCCCCAGGGAACACCTGAGCACTGAGCAGCCATCTATTTTGAGGAAAAGCAGGGAAAGTTTGTCTTTCACTTTTTTTTTTTTTTTTCTAGAAATTCACTTCTAAATCTGAGAAGCCTTCTTACTGGGACAAATACTTTCCCACAAAAAGGTTCTGTTTCAGCAAGTCAGCATTTTTGGATACAAACAAATATATTGTGGGAAAATTTCCACCAAGCTTTACTTTGGAGTCCTTCAGAAAAAATCATGCAAGGGAGAATTACTGGAATGGCATTTACAAAGGGATACACATATGATCCTCTGTAGAGTCCAAATAAAGTGACATGGTGGTATCTAGGACAAAGACTTGAAGGAATTTAACCTTCCATTTTTAGGGCAGGTTGAAGTCCCTGATACAAGAAAATCAGCCAGAGATAAATAAACAACCAAATTCTGTACCATGCACCACCAGCCATGATTTAATCAGTTTATAATAACTTTACTGGGGTTTGTATTGAAGCTCGTCTGCAGACCCTGCAGGACCAGGACTGAGATGTATTAACCAGGAAGTTATTCACATAACAGGCCCAACTTTCTTGAATGATGTGTCCTAGAAATGGAAACCAAGGGTCATGTTGTTCAAACTGGTGAACAGCTACTTGTGTAAGTAGCCTCACTGAATTCAGTTGTGTCCTAAAAAAGGCACTTAACAATCTTCTGCCTGCAACGGCGTGAAAAGGCAGATAACTAGAGGAAGAACCACTCAGGCTCTAGTCAAATGCTTCTACCAAAAATCACTAGGGCAGTGATGAAGTTATCTATTTCTTCCATCTGTCCTGCACTGGCAGCTCAAACTAACTCGATTGCTTTCACTGTGATGGGGAGAAGCACTTGGATAGATCGTTCCTGTGGTGAAAGCAGTAAAGCTTTACGCCATTGCCACTATTTCTCCGGTGAGCATCTGTCTGTGGCATCAGTATTTCCTTGCAACTTTTTCTCAAGCCTAGCATATCACAATTGATGACCTTCAGGGCTGAGGGAAAGAGTTCATGTGGCAAAACTTAATGAATAAATGTCAGTAATGCAGCTGGCAACTGTAGACTAGCTGAGAGTGCAAAGAAAGTCAGCCCCTCCTCCTTGCACACACATGGCCTCGGCGCCATTTTAATAAAAAGGCAAAAAATGGCGTCATTTGCAGATACTATTCTTGTAGGGAGGTTGGTTAAGCATTTGAGAAAGGAAAACCCTTCTTACTGAATAACTAAAAAGAAGGTGGTAGAAAACATGTGACAGTTGTGTTGGGTGACAGTTTCTCTTACCCTCCTCCAAACTATTTGCCTGGCAAATCCCTTTTCTTTTTTTAATTTTTTTTCCCTGAATTTATAGGGTCTCACACACAACTCACCCCTCAAGACACAAACACAAGTATTAATTGAAACTTACTTGCTAATTATGCAAAGCAATAAAATCCTAAGTAGTAACTACTATTTACAAATTTTTTTTTAAAAAAATTGACTTAGAAATAGCCTGTGAACACTTACTTGATAAAAAAAAAAATGTCTCTACCACGTTCACTTTATTTCTACTATCTACCTCAAGGTATGAATTTGAGGAAGATATGGTTATTCAAGAAAAAGAAACTGAATCTCTAGCAGAAAAGCCCTTTCCTCATCTCTTTAAACACACACATCACAAATAATCAAACAGTATGATACAGGGACATTTGATTAGGAGACACCTGCTCTAATAGAAAATTACTTAGCTCGGGAGAGATGCTTCACTTCCCAATGAACCTGGAGCTGGGGCTTTTCTGGGTCATTCCAGTTCTAGCTCCCTTGGAGATGTCGCTGTGCCTAATGCTCGGCAGCTTTGGAATTCATCCACGATCCAGCCTGGCTACTCCAGAAGGTTCCCAGCTCCATGGTCATGTTTGAAACATCAGCTTCTGTCTCAGAGGTAACAGGCAGGGTATGATGACTCAGAATCCCACTGGAATAAGCACCATGCAGTCAGCCTTCAGAGGCCACCTGTACCTCCTCCTGGCCGCTATGGCGTTTTGTAACAGTCTTGAAAGGGGAATTGCACTCATTGCACCTCCTGGGAATTTCTGAAGAATACAGTTCAAAAGTTTCTGCTTCCACTATTTCCTTATGCTGGAGAAGAAAACATATCTTTGTCCTGTCCAAATCTTGAAGATATTAAACAAAGTTTGGCACCTTAGTTTCAGAACATTAACGATCACTTCAACTTCCACCGCTGCTCAGGTCTGATTTATGGCTTTCACCTTGCAGAACATGTACTTCAAATCACCATCTGCTTGGTCTACAGGAAGAATCTTCAGGCCAAACCATTGCAGCAACCCATTATTCCTCTGGCTTTCTACACCATCAGGAAACATGAGTGAATGCCAAACCTCTGCAACTGCAAATGAAGGGAAATGGGTATTCATATCTACTATTACTTTCATAATTGGTTGAACAGGGGAAAAACAATCTTACCAGGAAATCCTCACAAGTCTGAACTACATCTCTCAGCTGTGTCTGCTTGCCAGTTCTTCTGATGAACCACAGGAAATATATTCCAACTCCAGCACAGATTGTTCAGAGAAGACAAGATAGGCTCATTAGCAACCTACGGGCAGTAAGCATACACACAAAACGTTCAGCCTTTGGATAGGGTAGTGCAGATGCAACCAAATGGGCTTGTCATTTGATTATGTATTCATGACTGGATTATGTATTCATGTTTATATTGATCGTATAACCCTGGCTGTGGTTCCTTATCAATGTGCGGGTGACCTCAATAGAACAGGCTGCTAGGTCCCAAGCTCATGAGAAACCTGGGTAGCACAGATTCCCCTGTGTGCAGCTTTCCAAAGAACTATATTTCTTTTTTGGTTGGAGAGTATGTAACTGTTCAGTAAAGACATGAATTGATGCAGTGATCAGTTGTTAAGAGAGCCACTTGAAAGGGCGGTGGAATAGCTGCATAGGACTTCTAGGCACAGTAACCCACAGTTAGCATATGTCTTTTTTTGAAAAATGTAAGGTTTGTCAAAGGTAGCTGTACAAGACACCGTGAAATGTATTTAAATAAGTAATCTAAATAACTGAACTGAATTTTAAATGAAATACATCAGAAAGTAAATAAGGGCTATTCCATGGGTCTGGAGGTTTCTGTTTCCTGCAGCTAGTTTCCCTATCGTTAAATGGAGAATTTAGCTAGACATATTAGTTTGTTGTCTATAAAACTTTTAGCAAATATATCTATATATCTATATATCTCCCACTTAACTGCTTTCAAATAAAGGAATTACAAGCTGTCTGACTAAAGGATTTTTTTTTTCCTCACTGAAGTACACAGGAAGATTTCTGTCAAATTCATTAAGAGAAGGAGGAAAACTTTATAAAAGTTTCCTTTTGAAACTGATTGCCTGAAGTCCTGTGCTGTAAGAAAAATGTTGCTCTCTAGATCCCACCATGGCACGCTGCTAGTGTTATGAGTTTAGGAATAACCTGTCAAAATTCTGAAACACATGGGACTCTTAATCATAAGCAGCCTGCTCCAGCTAGAATAATATTTCCTACATTGCAGGACAGCAGTGGGAAAAGTGCTTCATTTCCACCTCACGAAAATGCAGTGTGCTTTTCCTCCCCGCTTCTCAGCTGAATGCTGTAAGATGCTTCCTCTGGCCCTTAGCAACAGCACTTAGCAAGGGCTGCCCAAGAAGAGCAAGTACCAAAGCCCAGACTAGCAAAGAGCTATTGATTCGTGCATGAAAGAGAACAGTTTCTGAAATAAAAAAATCAACTCGTCACAATAACTCTAGGACAAGTCTCACTCTTGTGACTAGAAGGACAGGCAGCTTAAATTGACATTTATCTTGCTGGCATTCCAAGGGTAGCACTTTGATTATGATAAAATGTTCTTTAACAATCTCTCTGGTAAATTGGGCACAAACATGCTTTTCTTCTACACTGGGCCTGCCTATCTTCCTGTTCCACCTGTTTTTATACTATTAAGAAAAATATTTGTCTAGGCAATGCAAACAAAATCCCCCCTTCCATGTGTTTAATTTCCCTTGCCATTTATCCTATGTATTGCAAGACCAGCGAGACAACTGAGAAATTTTTTTCCAACCAATTTTTTTGTTTCCTTTTCAGCCTCCACTCAGAAAAGCAATCATAAAACTTGCCTAAAATATTAGTAAGCATGTAGGACCTCAATACAGTTCTACAGCACCCCTCCTCAACAAACACACAGGCAGGGGAGCATATATACATAGATAAATACAAACACACTTATGCAGGTGGACAGAGAAGTATCTTTTGTCCACAGAAATATCTTTGTGTATGTTAGTATAGAATAATCAACACAATGTTGCACGCATATATATATATATATATATATGTATAACTTCTTCAGGCATTTTTAAACTTTGGTCCTCAAAAGTCAACAGGTGAAAAGATGCAATTACAAATAAACCTTGTGAATTCTCATCTCGAATAACATCCCATGTTTTCCTCAGGCCATCTTCATCAGGCAATAATTTGTCTCATTAACATTTTTCATAGCAGGGAAATAGTTTCCGTGCCTTTCAAAACTGCTCCAACAATATGTAGTAGTATTATATGACAAAATTTATTGGTAGCTGATATATGACTACTACTTGTTACTCTAAAGCATCAACAGTGCATTCGTGAGCTGCACAAAAGACAGAGTCTCTGATTGAAGTCCTGTAGAGTCTCTGTGAAGATTTATGTGATTTTTTTTCTGCAGCTTATGATGTGGCAGAATGACCAGTTTATGATGTGGGTGGAACTTTGTTCACACATGAAAATGCCTCCACTCTCCAGATCATGTTTTCGTGTGGAAAGCAGTAATGCTTTTTGCCCTCCACATGGCCACCATGTGCCAGCAGACACCAAATTGGTATGTGAGTTAAATGTAAAATAACCACAAGAGCTCCTGAGCCAATAATCAATCACAAAGCCTCTTTTGATATGGTTAGTATATCATTATCTGTACTGTGCATTAATAAAATGGAGCTCATGTTGTCTCCCTCTTCTCTTTCAGTAGCTGGGGAGCTTAGTGCAAAAACTACCACACACAACTGATGGCTGAAAAATGCTTCTAGGAATTGTCATAGCAGCAGCTAAAAGCACACCAAGTTCTCAGTTCTAATTACACATTAGCTTGAAAAAATGCTGGAGAGAAAAAAGAGGCTTATGCTATGCATCCACTAAAGGTGTGTATCCTGCATCCTGCTCAGAGTTGCCAAGTCTCTGGAGCTACTCACAGCTGCTGGTTCAGAGGACTTATCAGACATTTAAGAAGTCCCTCTGTCTGTTTAAAGCCTAAATTGTTAATTTTTAGCACTCAGTACTTGTGTGTACAAGGAACACAGGCCTCTGTAAACAGTGCTACTTTCCCACTTCCATCCAGATGCAGTTCAAGGCTTGGATGTGAGGTATTTTATGACTTCGGTCTTGCCACAACCATCTCAAAAGCTAGTCCCTTTGCTTTTACCCAACAACTGAGATCAGCTGGGATTCAGAAGCTTGTGGTTTCTGGACATGCCTACCTAAAGGCTTAGGACAGGCCATTCTTAGTAAAGGGCTCATGACTGTTGCTTTGCTTCGGTGAATTAGATCCCAAGATTTTTGCAAGCGTTTTTTATAGACTTGATATTTTTGAGAAGGTGATTTTAGTGGGAAGGGTTTGTTGAGCAGGGAGTGCTTATACTGGCCTTTCTCTTACACTTGGTAAATTTGGATTATTAATGATCACGGTTCATAACGATATTTTGTGCATGATTATGACTGACCTCCTGTGTGAAATAAAAACAAACAGGACTTCTCATTCATTTGTCTTCTGAACATGCAGTTCAGAACATTCTAGCTGTCTGGTCCAGGATGGGCTTCCCACTCATCTCCTTGAAACATCTATGAAGCAATACATGAGCACAAATCCATCTTTATCTGAAAATGCACAAACATTCCAAATAATCAGGAATAGAGAACTTGGTACACATATAAAATCCAGCTAGAAAGCAACTCACAGAAACCACAAATAACATTTTCAGTTTTGCTGCCTATTTGTCATTTGTAACAAATGACAGTGGGTTTAATGAGCTTGATCACATTCATCCTTATAGTATATGAATTATATTATTATGTTATTAGCAATAATGTATTAATTATGTTGAATTAAATAATAAAGAAAAGTATCTCTAGGGTATACAAAGGAAAGCTGTGTGTATATATAAATGTGTACAGGGGCAGGGCTCTAAGGGATCTGTTCTTAATGCTCTGTAATAGATCATCATTGTTTCAGTGCTTTTGGTGTTGCTCTCTGATGGAGGGCTTACACCTGAGAGAAGTGAAGGACATCTCAGTAGCAACTTCTCCAGCTGTGATTTCCCACCTAGGCTGCACATTGCCTGCTCTGTAAAGCCAGCAACATGATACTTCATTGAGAACCATGTCACACGTCAGGAGAGGCTGCAGCTCCTTCTCACATTTTATAAGAACAGTTCCAACTTGGTTTTAATCTTTATTAAAACTGTCAGGGAACACTCATGCAAAAAAAAAACCCAACCTTTCTGATTTACATTGGTAATTTAAATTTAATTACAAATGTATTTGTAACTAAAATACTAACCATATTCTTTCTATCCTTCTGGCCCCTCCACTCCTCCCAGTCTGTTATAAGCTAGTCCTTGGTTTCCTGACCCAGACAGCTCCCACGGGTATCAAACACCCTCTAAGTACCAGATTTTTGCACTGGCTCACTGATTTGGCTGACAGACATGCTAAATCACACACAGGCAAACTGCTCCAAACCAGGTTGGCAGAGACTGAAAGCTGTTACTATCTGGAGTCAGTCCAGAGATAGATGGGAATTACAGTAATTTTGAAGTCTCAGTCAAGTTCCTGGCTGACCAGTATTTACATCACAAAGCCAGCACTATGCTCTTTGGTTGGCAGTAATTAGTACTTTGTTAACAATCTCCACAGGGAAATTGTTAGCAAAAAGCACAAGAAAGACCAGAGAGAGACTAATAGGGCAAGCAGCTGAATATCCAAACTAGCTATGTGCACATATCACTAATATGTTTATAAGCAGGAAAACTCAAAGTCTTCATATACACAAAACTATGACATAATAGAGGCAATGAAGTCATAGAATTGTAGACTCATAGAATGATTTTGTCTGGAAGGGATCTTAAAGGTCATCTAGTTCCAACCCCCTGCCATGAGCAGGGACACCTCCCACTAACAAAGGCTGCACAAGGCCCCATCCATCCTGGCCTTGAACATCTCCAGTGATGGAGCATCCACAACTTCCCTGGGCAACCTCTTCCAGTGTCTCACCACCCTCATAATTAAGATCTTCCTAATTTCTAATCTAAATCTACCTTCTTCCAGTTTGAACCCATTACCTTTCATCCTATCATTACAAGCCCTTGTAAAAAGTCCCTCCCCAGCTTTCTTGTAGGCCCCCTTCAGGTGCTGGAAGGCTGCAATAAGATGTCCCCCAAGCCTTCTCTTCTCCAGGCTGAACAACCCCAGCTCTCAGACTGCTCTCATAGCAGAGGTGCTCCAGCCCTCTGATCATCTTCATGGCTCTCCCCTGGAGCCGCTTCAACAGGTCCATGCCCTTGTGTTGGGGGCTCCAGAGCTGGATGCAGTACTCCAGGTGGGGTCTCACCAGAGCAGAGTAGAGGGGGAGAATCACCTCCCTCGACCTGCTGGCCACACTTCTTTTGGTGCAGCCCAGGATGCAGTTGGCTTTCTGAGCTGCATTTGCACATCGTTGGCTTCTGTTGAGCTTTTCATCAACCAGCACCCCCAAGTCTTTCTTCTCAGGACTAGTCCAAATCCCTGCTCTACCCAGCGTGCATCTGTGCTTGGCACTGCCCCGACCCAGGTGCAAGAGCTTGCACTTGGCCTTGTTGAACTTCATGAGTTTGGCATAGGCCCACCTCTCAAACCTGTTAATGGCCCTCTAGATGAAATCCCTTCCCTCCAGCTTGCCAACTGCACCACACAGCTCAGTGTTGTCTGCAGACTTGCTGGGGGTGCAATCAAACCACTGTCCATGTCACTGGCGAAGATAGTAAACAGCATTGGTCCCAGTACCAATCCCTGTCCTGATGGAACAAATCAGAGACCTGGAATAGGGACATAGATACAGCTTTTTGCAGAGGAATCTATAGGACAAGGCATTTAGACATGCATACTTGCTTTCCATTCCAGGGGGATCTAAGATCCTGGCTTCTTGACTGCCTTTGTGTGGAAATGAGGAAAGAAAAGAGCAACATGGATGTCGTGTTAGAGGTCTTTTGGAGAAAACTAAATAATGAGAAAGAAGAATTACATGAAGCTCCTTTTGCTTGGGAAACTCACAGAGACATTCAAGAGTCAGCCTCACCCCTACAAGCCACTTCAAACAGCATAGTATCTACTGAAAACTAGTAGAAGAGGACAGGGGCAGTTGTCAGGGTTTTGGAATGTATTGACAGCAGGTTTTTTCTCAGCAGGTGTGGAGATGAGGAAGGATGATATTTGGGGACACAGCTTAACTACATTTGATTCAGCTAATAATGAGTGCTTTCTTGAGAAGGTGAAAGGTAGACTGATGGAAAGAAAGGATGAAATGATAGACCACTATTTTAAGAAAAGCTTGACTGTTAAGGATGACCTACAAAAGAAGACATCTCTAAAATTTTGTAAGCTGGGGTGGAGGCCTCTTGAGAAGGTAATTGAAAGGATGAAAGAGTAGGTGACCCCTGGCAGATACTCATAAAAATACATATTAAAAGCTCTACAATAAACTGTTCAGGCATAAAGGAAAGAGAAAGCACAACTTCAGACTGATGTGTTGCTCTGAGGTGTTCTTTAGGCACCTGGAAATGAAAGCCTAATAGGAATCCTGGAAAACCAGGATACCTCTCTATGACTGACTATATAATATGGAAAACTAAAGCAAAATATTTGGTTCACACAAGGAGCTACAAATAGCAGGAGGCATAAAAGCTAACGGGAAAATATTACCAGAACATAAGATGACAAAAGAAGTATAGCGATATAATAGAGAGAGCAAATAACAGACAGCACAAAAGAGGCCAAAATATTAAAACCCTTCATTGTTTCAGTCTTCACTAAAGAAATTTGTTGTGACCAATACCTAATAAAATTAGTTTAAACAAAAGAATAAGGGGATAGGCCAGGGCAGAAAGGGAACAGTTAGAAATGCTTATCTAGATGAGTGAACATTCAAGGCCTGACCACATTCACCCAGAAGTACTGAAGGAACTAGTCACAGTGATGTCTGAGCCACTAGCAGCTGGCTGAGTATATGTGCAGGGTGAACCTGAGGGACAAGAGTGGAATAAATGCAATATAATAAATAAATACATGTAATACCTGTCTGTTAAGAGGATAAAATGAATTATAGGACTCTCAGCATACCTTTGACACCTAGAAAGAGACTCCTACAACTCAGTGTACAATATACTTACAAGCACTTGAAGCATAAGGAGGTGTTAAAAAATAAAACCAAATCACACTAAGTCAGATGGATTGCGTTTTTCCCCCCCTAGATAACTCACATTCATAGTTCAATAGGCTGTATCTTTTTTTTAGCAAGGGTTGTGGCATGACTCTTTGTGGCATTCTTATGAACAAGCTGGAAACTAACAGAAAATGTGATCTGGTTAAGTGCAAGAGAAATCGCTATCTAAAAGAGCTCACAGAAAAATTGCAGACACTCAGTTCTGTGACCCAAAGTTGTTATTTTAAATGGGATCTCATTGGAAGATCTTGTATATCTGGTTTCTGCTTGATATGGATGATATGGCTGGTGGAACAGAGAACACATCTACAAAATTTGCAGATGGCAGTGAGGAATAAAGGTGGCAGAGACTGGGCTGCTTCCTCCTAGAGGGGAAAGACAAGAGGCACGACAGCAGACTTCCAGTGCATAAGCTTGTCACAACGAGGGTGGTGGTCCATTGGGATTTAGTAGGACAAAAAGAAATGAATTTCATTGGCAGCAAAGCAGATTTGGATCTGACAATGAGAATAAAATCCTAGCTATGAAGTCACTGGAGCAAACTCATTAATAAAGGCTGCGGGGTCATCCCTCCCTGGAAAAGGATCTTATTTTGAACATGTATAGCAGCAAAAAGTCCAAAATAAAACAATCTAATGTAAACCAAATTTTCTTTTGGAGCCAAGCATCCCAGCCTGTTTTCCCCAGACAAATGGAAGGATTACTGGTAGCCTGCCTCACATCTCTATGCAGCACTATAATTATCATTACCTACAGATTCATTGAGTTCTGATTTGTCCTCCACTGAATGATTGGTATCCTAGTAACACTTTCTTTGATTTTTTTTATTTTATATCAGTTATTTTTATCTTTACATCATTTGTCAAACTGCACATGGTAGCAAAGGCTGAAGACCTTTCTTGCTGTGTAAATTCTATGTCCTACCATGACTGATAGCCTTTGTTATGCTCTTCAGGAGCTCTTGGATCATACACCTTGTTATACCCATTCAGAGCAGTCAATTCACCCAGCTTTCCTTCTCCAGCAGCGGCTGTTGCCTTCTCAGTATGCTCTTAATTAACAAAGAAGACAGGGAACAGAAAAGATTGCTTCAAATCAATTTTTCTCTCTCTCACTGTACTTAATACAGTTTTGGCAGACCAAATAATATGACTCTTAATTCAAAAATTATTACTAGATGAAGAACATGGTGATTTCTTCTCCCTACTTCCCCCATCCACCATGATATAGCAAAAGCCACCATTTCCAAGGTCCACAACTCCCTAAAAAACACCTTTGTCTTCGAGAAAGAGCAACACTGATGCTGCAGTGTCCCTAAATCTCCCCCAAAATCCACTTTGTAGCAGTTAAGAACTTGTTGCCTGGAGCTTTGGCATGGCAAGTGGTCTCCAGGACTGTCACATGGGCTTCTTTGATAGAGGACACTGATTATACCAGCTACCATTGTCACATCACTGTGGTGACTGAGCTCTTCTCTATTAATAGTCTACATGGGAGTTAAGGTCAGTTGAAAACTTTGCCTGGCTGAAGGGGAAGGAGGCTACTAGAGTGCAGGAACTACTGGAGTGAGACGACAGCCAAGATTTACCAGATATGACAGGGTGCAAGGTGAGTGGAATTGCTCAAGCTCTTAGCTTTGCCGAGTCCTCCAGCTCCTGCCTTCCTTCTGAGTAGCTGTGTCATCATCTGCACCATCATTATTCATTCGTTTGCAACACAAACGTGGTGGATGATGGCAGCACCAGAAGAAAGATGCCATTGAAGTCTGTAGTGTCATTGTGCACTTATTTAGCTATTGTACACAGAAGATAGCCTTTGCTCAAAAAGTTGTGTTTCTGCTTTGCAGATATTAAGAGAACAGTGCAAAATCACAAGAGGGACTGTGTTCTCAAAACTTCAGAGCAGATCCCTAAAACTAGGACAGTACAGTGAACTGGGTTACCTGTCAATGTACTCCACAGCTGAGATCATGCACATGGTGCTTGGAAACATCCAGTCTCAGAGCTGATACATCCCAATGCAGCTGCCATTGTGCTCCCATCCACAAGTACTTTGCTGAATGAGATGAGGAGGGTAAAGAAAACAAGCAAAACAGAAGCTATGTAATTAACTTTGTAGAGTCACTGAGAACTCCCTACCTCCACTGTAGTTAAAAAAAAAAAAAAAGATAACCTTGACCTCAGCTTAGAAAAAAACAAAGTGGGAAAGTAGTGATAGTGCTGTTGTGGTGCAAGAAAATGACTTGTTCTTATAAATGTGCTGTGCCAGGTTATTAGGCTTAGTTAATTGATCATCTGATACTTTGTTGTAGGCGAAGATACTTGCTTATCTCTTTATTGTTTTATTGTGACATTTTTTTCATCAGAAAATAGTCATATACTTTATCAGATTGTGAAATATGAAAGCCAGATGCCCTGCATATTCTTTTGAATGTTACATGTCTCTTTCCACACAAACATTATTATCTTTCTTTAATCAACACAAGAGCATTGCCTGATCTTTCTTTTGGCCCCTAAACAAAGACAAAGTTTGGCTCAAACAATGCAGGATTTATCAATTATTAGGGCCATATAATCAATAATTTTAAAAAGGAAGTTGTTGATATCCAGACACTTGCCAAGCAGCATTCTCTGGGAAGGAGGAAGTTTGTAGACAGTCTTTGAGGGGTGGAGTGCACATCTGTCATTGCACTGGGAACAACTGGTGAATAAAGATTCAATCAAGCATTCTAATTTTGTCATCAGTATTTAAATTTTAAAAGTGAAATTCTGATCCCTGTCATGCCAGTGGTGAAACGCCCGTAAGATTTATTTGGATCAGGGCTTCACCCGTGGTGTGTCACAAGAAGGAATTACCTCTTAATCTGTAGTTTCCTGCAAGCTGCTTAGATAAAAGGACATTATTAATTTAATGTGTGTTCTTAACACAGGGAAGAATATATGAGAGAATGAAACCTGTCTTGCGAGAATGCAAACAGGAGAAAAACTTGCCTTCAAATGAGATGTAAGAGGAATCACAGTTTTGTGACAATGGAGTAGTAGAATCATAGAATCACTAAGGTTGGAGAATATCTCTAAGATCATGAAGTCTAACCATCAATGGAGATACTGCTGATGTCTGTGTGACTTTGTTTCAGCAGATGAAGAAGCAGAAAAAGAGCAAACAAGCATTGATAAGTTGCCCAAGCACAGTCCACTTCAAGTTTAGCTGTGGGTCATGGTACACTGATCCCTATTATCTCTAGTACTCTGAAAGCAAATGTACTTAGCAGAGTCTGATGCAAGTTTTGCTTCAGTTGAGTTACACCAGAAACCTAGTGCTGGCAAAGCTGTGGCCAAGAGAGGAACCAAAGGTGCAAAAATATATCCTGTTGCCAGTTTTTTACTAACTGTGCAGCGTAGTCTGATCACAGGAGGATGAAAAGGTTTATATGACGTGGCATCATGAGAGGACAACATAATCTACATTGTGTGACAGAGGCATTCTCCAACACTAAAAAGCAATGTGCACTTTTGCCCTGGGCACCATCAATGGAGAGACGTGGCTATCTAAAAAGGAGGGCAAAAGGGGTAATGGGGTCAGCAGAACTTCAGTTCCCATAAAAATCTTGGAACTGTTTATAAGCAAGTAGAATAAAACAGTGAGATAAATAATAGCTGCCACTGATTTGCTAAGGAAACAAAACAATTAAACTTTTTGGCAGGTAGTAGACCATGTGAAAGGGAAAAGGAATAACTGCTATATGTCATGACTTTAGTAAAACTTTTGACACTCTATATTTACAAGCTAAGTAACTATAAAGACATGAACTTACCAAGGAGTGGGAACACAAATGGCCAGAAAACTACTCAGGACTTATTTATTAGGTCTTCAAAGGGTCTGTCTTAAGGCACTTTTCATCATTTTTATTTGTAAGGTGGAAAAATGTGCATGCATTAATAATACAGATACAAACCTGGAAGGTTGGAAGGAAGAAGAACTGAAAAGGACCTTCACAAACTGAAGAAATGACCTAGAAATGAGATGCAATCCAATAATAAGAAGATTTTACACTTAGGCAAGAGTAATTAACTGCACAAAGAAAGAAAAAGGAGTAACTGGGTAATGAAGAGTTCTGCAGCAAAGGATCTGGGGCTTGTTAGAGATTACACATTGAATAGGAGTCAATGAGGTCACACTGTTATGAAAAAGGCAAATATCACTGTGTGATGGATAAAGAGAATTATTGTCTGTAAGTCATTTGAAGTAACCTTTCACCCTACTTGGCATTAGTAAAAACTCAGCTGGAGGCCTGTTTTAGGAATGGTTTTCAAGAATGGTATAGACCAATAGGAAGGAGTTTGGTTTAGAGGTCTTAAAATGAATGATTTTTCATCTAGAGAAAACTCAGGAATGAGATAACAGTCTTGAAGCATTTTACAGAATACTACAAAAAGGAATGGGATGATCTGTTTCCCATGTCCATGTAGGATAGAAATAGGAATAATGGGCTAAAAATGAAGAAAGAATTAAACAAAACATTAGAAGAAAACTTTCTCTACCTCTAAAAGTTGCTAAGTACAGAATCCTAATATTGGAAGCTTTTTAAGACTTAGTTATGCAAATCACTGGGGCAAATGTACAGTAGATGCTGTCTTAGGATGTGGGTAAGACTGGATGTCCCTGTAAGCCTTATTGTCTGTGATGCTGTGTTCATCTGAAAAGGCCTGGCTTACTGAGGCAATACATAGTATCGATAAATTTTAATGCAATTCAAATTTTTCATACCTGTATTAAAACTGTATAATCCCAACATCCAGGTTTGTACTAGCTACCATAATAAAATTTATCTACTAGTTCAGTGATCTCATGCATTTCCCCTTACCATTCAAAGTAGCTTTTATTCATTGTTATTTTCCAAGGCTCCATTTAGGGCTGTATCTTCTAAAACAGTCTCGCTTTCTAACATCAGCAGATACTTTCATTTTTCTAACAGTTTTGAAGAAACACTGTTGAAATCCATTTAGTTTTGGTATGACAGAAAAAGCTGCCTGCTACTTTAAGAAGCCAGTGACTCACTTTCTGAGGATAAATATATCAGTAATACCATAGCAGGCAGTGGAGAGAAGGACTTTTAGATTATCTAAGCCATCCCTTGCTAAGGCAGGGCTGTTCTTTACCGAGCATTTTATAGCTGTTTTTAATGATTGCTACATATAATGGTTGCATATGGCTGGAGGGTAACATTAACTTGACAAGCAGGGTGATATGAGCAGCCCTTTTATGTTTTATGGGTTGCCTGTCATGCTGTTACTCTTATACAGTTCTTTGAACACAGTCTATGAAGTACATGTGCCAAAAAGAAGCTATGTACTCATTCCAAAAGAGCAAGGGGAAGGGCAGGAAGGAAATACCTGCCTGTTAGATACATCAGATGAAAATCACTTCATTAATGGTGTATTCAAAGGCTAAAGGGGAAGGATGTTTGCAGCCAGCTATCTCTGAACTTTTGAAAAGCTACTCACACAAATGCATCAACATAATTGGAAGTGAGGATCCTCTCTGCCAGCACTCCAGATGATGGGTTTGTCTCACTTCCCACATCAGTTTCAAACAGAGGTAAGTCAGTGTCTGGACATAATACTGATTTCCATCACTCTGGAGGAAGAATCTGGACCGTTCTTCTCTTCTGTGTCGTGCAGATGTAGAATTGTCTAGTACCTCTGAGCTACTGAGAAATGTGAGTGTAGGGTCATATCAGCTGTTAATTTGTTTCATGTTTCACAATCTGCAGTGGAAGAAAAGGAGCATTTCCAGCACAAAAGACTTTTTTCTTTATGTATCTATACACAGACACTGGGCCGTCTTCAGACTGTGACAGCTACCTAAATAGCCAGTATGGCTGCCATGGGAGTCAAGTTCAAGGGAGCAATGGGTGATGCAAGCCCTAGGTACACCTGCCAGACTCTCCCTCCCTTCCCAGGCTAGCTGAAAGTCAGCCTACATCCTTGCCTTTGTCAGCTCACAAGCACCAGCTTCCCTTTCACGCACTTTCTACAGGAGCTATGGGTCCTTCTGGCTAGGGGTGATAAGGATGTCACCCAGCTGCACTGGCAGCCCAGGCAGCTCCTTCCTCTCCCTTCACTGCTTCTACTTGCTGAAGCTCTTGTGCTACAGCCTTCTTGTGGCACTGCCACTGCTCCTGAAACTGGACTGGGGAACTCGGGTTAAAAATAACCTTTTCTTCTGCAGACTTATTTTTAACTTGGATCAGTTCCCTGATCCAGGTCACCACGTAGCTGAATGAATAGTTGCACCAGGATGTGCCAGCGTACTTATGGGATGGAAACAAATGGCTGGAGGAGTGAGGGAGAAAGCCTCATTGACGGGAGAAGTTACTAGGAGCTTTCTCATAACTTCTGAGCCGGCACGATACGTGTCCTCACCCAGGGTCTTCAGACAGAGGACAGCCTGAAAGGCTTTGTGCTGTGTGGTGACACCCAGACAGCATCTGAGGTGCAGTGTTTTGTGTTGCTGGTTTGTGGTTTGGAGAAGCCAGATGGCAGAGCCTCTAAAGCCATCAGGGAGTTGGACAAAGTACCTTGTCACCAGCTTTATCACCTGCTTTGCTCATGTGGTGTGTACGGGCTTCATGGAGAGCAGGTAATACAGCAGTTTACAGTATGATTCTGTGAATTTTACAGATTATGTGTAGAAATGATACCCTCTATAGTGTCTAATATCATATGCTAGAAGCTGCCACTCATCCCACAGGCTGATGAAGTATGAGCTGACTACAGGAAAGCTTGCTCTTCAGGTTTTCAGGATGAAACAAGGCTGCTGGGCTAGTTGCCTGAGTAGTCCAGAGCAGGGCTTGTGAACCAGCCCTGGTGGCAAGTGGAAGATTTTGAGAGTGTGTTAGTTGTAAATAAGGATCAGGAAATATGATGTAAAGTAAATGGGGGAGAGAGGCAGAAAAATCACCTGCTTGTGCGTGTGCAGGAGTTAGCTGATGCAAGCCAGGTCTTCAGCCCTCAAAGCTAGTACAGCAGCAGGAAATTGCTGACCAGAAGAGGAGACCCCAAGCTAAGATGCAGCCCCCTCCCAGGCTAGCCTTCCTCAGACCTGAGAGCAGCCCTCAGAAATCAGGGTGCTGTTGGGAGGCACCAGCCCCAGTCTTGACAGCAAAGGTACCTGGAGTCTTCTGAGTTAACTGGAATAAGCAGCTGCCAAGATCCCTGGTTATTACACCTGGACTGGAATCATGTTTCACACCTGCCCTTCCTACAGTCTTTTGTTTCCAATCTCAGGACTAAAACTCTTGCCTGAATTCTTGCTCAATAAACCATTGCTTTCTTTTGCCATTGAGGCTGCCCAGTGTTGCCAAGTGAGACAAAATAAAGATGCTGTTACAGAAGTATCAGGATCAAATAAAGTGACATAACATCACCCCAAGGGGACTCCATCCCAAGGCAGTTTAGGGCCAAACACTTCTCCTTACTGCATGCTATGTTTTGGAAAGAAGGTCCTGCTGCCAACCATGTCCTTTATCCCAGCCCGTTTCTTTCTACTGCCAAAAAATAAAATACCCATACTGCATAGGAGGTGTCCTTCAGACAGATCTCAGAAGCCCATGTTAACGTATCTCTCAAAATCTTGCTGCCTAAGGGTGCCAGAGTGAACCTTTAGAAAGTTCCTCCATGCTCCCAATTTCTTTTGCTCCAGAAGACGCTCGGCATCTCAGGAAGCTGTGATCAGCACAATGGGAGTTGACACAGTGGGGACCATATTGCTAATCTCCCCATCTTGCAGAATACATATGCTTTGTGGAGTATTTTCTGCTTTAAATCAGGATGTTTGGGACTTCAGATCAAATGTTCTTACTGAGAGAATCAGCCAGCTAATCTCCATGCCAGGAAATGAAGCCATCTGATGTCCTGAGGTGAAACTCAGGATGGATGTATGGGTCCAGAACAACTTGAAATCTTTTTTTCTAAATAAATCCTTTTTGGTTTGGAGTCATTGAGCAGCATGGGTGGAGTCTCTATTTTCTACCACAATTGGTATTACTGCCATATTATTTTCAGGCCTTATCAAGGGGACAAATGCAAAATGTGCTACTTACAGGTATGATTTTACAGATTTTTATCTTTCTAAGGCAGTTTGTGAAAAATTCTGAAAGCTGTCTGAAGGCAAGAGAATAGCACTTCGTACTGGCAAGTTGCAGGTTGCTATCCTACCCGTGGATCTTGTGTGTTGCAGTACTGGAAAGGAAGACTCCAAAGGCTGAGAAAAGCATGTACTCTTTGGCTCTAAGGATAGACTGCTATTGTCAATGACATTAACCTCAAACAAATGAGAACTTTCAGCTAGGTAAGTCTTTCAAAACTTTTTTTTGCCTTATGAGCACAGTAGGTCTCTATCCTCCCATCTTTTGGAGAATGACAGGAGTCCAAAAGCAAAAACTGTCTCCTCTGAATGCTGAATACATTTCTACTGTCCTGAAGCTCGCTTTTGAGTACTTCTGAAAGATAAGTAAGAGCAGATGACCTGCTGGTATAGACAACTTGTGCTTCCCAAGACAACACAGTGAGGGTGGTACCCAGAAACCATACAGTTTCCAAATGGGAGATGTGAGTGGAACATTTATAGCACTTTGTATGAAAATGCGAGGTGTCAGTAAAACTTGATACAGAGCTGTCTCCCCCTTTGACATAGGGAGCTTTTGTGCTATGAAATTTCTAAGCTGTTTCCCAAGTAATTCAGGCAGTATGTACAAGGACTAGAAAGACTACTGGGGCCATTGTTGAGAATGGTTTTATTTATAAGCAAACCATCATTAGGCTACTTCTCACATAACTGCAGCCACTGAAAATGTTAGCTTCTCACCTAAGCCTGTCATCTAGGATCCCAGTCCCTGCCTAGAGGTACTTATATTCTTCCACTGACTACAGAAAGTCCCATATGGCAACCTTAGTGTGAAGACTAAGTTGATCAAATCTGATTGTTGCTGGTGCCAAAAGGGGAATAAGGCCCTGTTCCCTCTTCTCAGTTCTGCTGCTGCCTCCAGTTTCCATGTCAACTTACCTTGTGCCAGCCCTGGCATCCGTCAGACCCCTCCATAGGCCTGCTCAACTGAGGAGCCCAGGAGAAAACTAAAGGCATCAGAAAACTGTGCCTAGCTGTCTGCCAGTTCTGTGAGCTGAACTGCTCCTGTGAAGAGCCCAGTGAGTTGCAGAGCCAGTCCTGTGACATTAAACCAACATGATAAAATGACATAGATATGTAAGAGCAGTCAGGTCACCTGACTGGTTTTTCATAGGAGGCTTGGATAATTTTGGACGAACTTGGACAATTTAAAGAAGCAGCATGTAGATCCCCCATCATGTGGAGCTGCTTGCAGTCCAGCTGGGAATTCCTGGGCACAGGATCCAACTGCTCTGGGTAAAGATGCTGCCGATAGATGCTGAAGTCTGAAGCCACAGTTCTGTTGGTTAATGTAAGTGCTTAGAGGACAGTGGATCTGCATGCATGGCTTGTGCTGGCACAGAGACCAAAAGACCTAACTTTGTTCAAAGCTGAATACGTACTAGGGACTTCCAGTGATGCCAGAATACTGTCTCTGCATTAAAAAGTCCAGTTAGGGACCAAGGAAAGAGCAATCCTTCTGCTAATTGGGCAATCTCCTCTACCAAAGCCAAAACTGCAGGACATGGGGATGAGGCATCTCAGCAACAAAGGGCACCAATGGTGAGATCAGGTCATCCCTGCCTCACTCCATACCCAGCTCACGAGACTGTTCAATGCCTGCATGAGTGCTAGTAGCAACATTTCAAGGTCTCAGACCTCCTTTATTTTGAGAATTTGGGAGGATTTATGAACTCTATACTGTAAAAGGCCTGGAAAGGAAGACCTCTGACTTTTTTGCCTTTGAGGTTTGCAGTCTTTCTTCTCCATAGAAGTTTTGCCAGCTCAGAGAATGAATTTCATCATCAAAATATTAGACAGCTGTGTAAAAGAAGGAGGAGAAGTATTTTTCCAAAAAGGAATCTCAGATGTTTCTGCCCAAGGCAATTCAGGATCAAAAGAAGGACACATTGATTCCTCAAATGAAAGCATTTTCAAATGAAAGTCCCTTACTCTTTGGAGTTTTTCAGAAAATTATTTGCAGATGGCACACCTCTCTGCAGTGTGACTTCTTCTCCCAGACCCAGTGAGCATTTAGCGTGTCCATGGTTTAGAGGCACTGCAGCCTGAAGATTTATGTTCCAACTTAGTAAATGAACATATTATGGTGAGTACCTCCTGAGTAAATAACAGCGGTTTCCTTACGAAACGATCAAAGGAAATGCTAACAAAACCCTGCCACTGGCACAATAGAAAGCACACGTTTATCAACTATCTGCAATTATTTACACAAGAAGGTCCCACAGAGCCTGAGGAGGCACATGGTGCCAGCAGTGACACATGGCCACATACATCTGGAGCTGAGGGGCAGGGAGAGGAGCCCAACCTCTGTGCCCCCTGGACACAAACCTACATGAATGGTCTTGATGCTCTTCTGGGGATGCTGCTCAATGAAAAAGTCTGTTTCGAGTGCACTGGTCTATGATCAATGGCAAAGTGAGAGGATTTGGCAAAACATTGAGAAGCACACCTTATAGAAATACAGGCAAAATCTTTACATCCTAACTCCAGCTTCCAGATGTATCTCAAAGCACCTAGAAATTATTAGTAAGATAAAAATCGTATTTCTTTACTGGGTTCTATGTCCTGTCTTTGTCGGCTCTGAGTTCTGACCATGATTTATGTACGTAACTTTTGGTCAGTTTAACGAGTAAAAGCTATGTATGTGAAAAGATGAGATATATAATTCTTGAGGTTAACCACGACTAATTCCTATCAAGTGTAATAGTAAGTTTGTGTTAATAACACTTGTTAAATAATAATAAATTGCCTCAAAGCTGTATCTTTGCCTTAATAACTGTCTTATGAGAAGGCACTCTACGGTTTTTACTGTTTGTGCATGGCTACTAAATGAATGCCAGTAACAAAGACAAACACACACACGCAGTGGTTGGAGCAGTTCAGTCAGTGGCAGTATGGCGTGAGGAGACATTTAACAGCAGCAAGTTGTAGACAGCATGTCTTGAAACGTGCCTCATCACGTTTTGGGATGCTGGTTCAGTTCAAATGCAACAGGAGAAGGTTCTGAGCCAGCAGCAAGACCTTCTCTGCACAGAAACTTGGGGATTCATTTGGGGTTTTCCCTCCAAATGCTGTCTATTGTGCATTTCTCTGAAACAAGGTCACAGTCTCTAGGGCAGCATGACATTTGAATGTATGCATTTCAGACTGCTCCAGCAAGACTATATGCCCGTGTTTTGGGGAAAGGATGTGGTTTTCATTTCAGTGTGAAAACCCTTATCAATGTGCTAGCATGTGTGGAGTCTCAGGAGACTGTTTGGCAGGAGAATTACCTAGAAAAAAATATGATACAGCTTCTTGAGAAGGGAAATCTATTACAGGAGGTTTAGGTATAAATATCTGAGCAGTACATCATTAAATGATTACAAAAACCCTAGGAACACCACCTCTGTGCACAGAAGTAGAAAAAACCCAGTGTAAAGCCCAGTGTAGCATCAGGGTGCCCACTGATTTCACGGATTCTGAATCAGAACCACTTTTGACATGAAAGAGGAGTTGTAGCTGAATAAAAAAAAAAAATGTGTTGGCAGAAAATTCTTTTCAGCATCAGTAATGAATTTGTCAACAGGTATTATGTAGAACTGGATATGGACATTGCCTGTACATGAATGTTTTAACAAAAAATTATAACATACATCCTTTCAGAAGACTATGTGACAAAAATAAACATCTACAATGAGAACAAAAGCATCTGTGAGCACCGCATTTCACTATGTTTCAAAGGAGACTTACATGAAGAAAATTTACAGCTGAAATTTTCATGGCTATGCTCTTGTAGACTTAGTCTTAACCAAGAATAACATAAGCCCTGATGTATCTAGAAAAACAGCTTTAAGTAGAAAAGCAAAATAATTATCAGGCTAGTTTCTCTACTGTGTAAGGCAGTTGCAAAATTTTATAGGCTAATTCTGCAGGCTGATTTTTTTAAATTATTGTTTAAACTACAGCTACCGATGAAAGCAAAGTGTTTCAGGAAAAGAGAAAATAATTTGAGATAACATTTGAAAAAACAATTTGGAGTTTGCAGAAAGAAGTAACTTTGAAAAATGACTTGGGGGTCATAAGTATACACGATTGTTCTTATAGGAGCTTGCCGTTGGAAAGTGGCTGGCCTAACCTCTTTGTCCTGAATGCAAATTCTTCACTGACGCAGTGGAACGGGGTTGTATAATATCCGTGCTGGAAGGGAATGGGCAGCAGCAACCTCCTAGTTGGCTTTTCATGCTGAAGGAACAGGAGTCTGGCAACCGTGTAAGCAGAGTTAAAACCCCTGACTGATCAAACGCCCCTTTCTTATCCAAAGCACGGAGCAAAGTGCCTAGATCAGGGAAGGCAAAAAATGTAGTTGCAGCAGTGAAGTAACACTACAGTTGAGGGAAAATGGGCTGGTCTCATTTTACTGGTGTCTCATTCTGCTGGGTTTGCTATTTCTGTGGATAAAATGCAGTGGAAGGAAAGGAGAAAGCAGAACAATGTATCATTTTACCTATTCTGCTTCTTTTGTTTGAGTATTTTTTTATTTAACGTGTGAAGTGTAGAAAAAAATAGTCCTTTTTGCTCTACTTTTAAAATTTAGTTAAACCATCTCCTATTATGACTGACAGACACCTGGTTTCAGAAGAGTTTGTTCTTCCAATCATACTCTGTTGAGGTGGACTTGAGCTTATCTGCAGTTATCTTACACTCCCAGTTTTTGCTTCTATATAGGGAGCTTGGACAGTCAGTCCCAAAATCAAGTGTATCTCTGAACCTGCTTTCCTATCATCTCTGTGCAAATTAGTGGTCTTTCCCCAGTAAAGGTGTGTTTGTTTATCATTACGAATGCAAACACCGCAATACAGAGACACCTTATTTCAAAGCTGACAGCCTCTGGGAACACTTAGTGTACCATAATAAACATGATCCTTCTCAATCAACTATGCCTGACAATGCTGAAGTTAATTTTAGCCACTTGCCTTTTCCGTAAATCTATAATTTAGGTTCTGAATTGTGGGTTCTGTCCCAGAAGTCTCGATGAAAATCAATAAATGTTTTACTTTAGAGTTTAAATGAAACTTACAACAATAGCATTCTGTATTGTAACTTTGTAGTTGATTATCATCATTCTTACTCAGAGTGTAGTTAGACATTCCCAGTTTGTATTTATGATCTAGGATGCTTCAGAATAATGTATATAAATTGAGTTTTATTGATCATTGAACATCTGCTGGCACTTAAGTATGTGGACACATAAGCATGAACGTAAGCTTTGCAAGTTTGCATTTTTTGATGCTCATAAAATTATAATTTATATTCAAGTACATCATGTTATGTTTTCTTTATCACCTTCATAAAGATAAAGTAATGTAAGCAGGGTCTTGGATTACAAGACCATTACAAGATTACAAAGACTTAGGGGTTTATGATTTATGGAAGAAAAATTTATTTCTTTTTCCCTCACATCTGACATCATTTAACTGCATTTTGCCTGCTGTGGTAGAGAAGATGTGCCAAAGTGTGATTATTTCAAGCAAAACTGGAAATGCTATAAAATACTGTTGTCTTACGGTGCGTCCATTTTCAAAGGTGGTGACCAAATGGCTTTGTCCAACTTTCTGATCATGCAGTTTTGACCCATCCTTTCCAACACTGACTAATATAGAACACATGCCTGTGGTGATGCAGACCCTTTTTATAGTGTGTGCACTTCAAACACAACTGTCGCCGAGACTCAAACCCTTTTGCCTGAGTACTGCTTGAGCAAGGAGTTGGGAGGGGAGAAAGGGTAGTACTGGAGAGAAATAAAACAACAGGACGTGCATCCCTTATGGGTGTGGGTACAAAAAAACGTCTCTGCACATGAGGTGTGTGCTGAGAAATTCTGTTCTTGTATGAAAATGTGGGTCTTAGGAACAGAAAGCAACTCAGAAGAAAGAGCCTTTGTCTGATTTCCCAGAGTTATCAAGCCACTTTCATGTGGCTCAACCTGATAAAATTATCTTTTTATTTCCAAAGTCAAACATGAGCTAAACAAACACATGAGCAGCATGTACAGGTGTGGAAGCAGTAATGTTGGCCCCTCTGAGTTTACAGACCTGCTCCTCTGCTGGCTTAGATCTGACCAGCTCCAGGTTCAAGCAAGAAGACTCCTGAACCACTTGTTAAATGCAGGTTTTACTAGGTATGGATTACCTAGAAAGTCATAGTCAACTGGAAGATGTGACTGCGAAGGCTCTGAGGATATCACAGTTTCACAGGGGTTTGGGATATCTGAAATGAAGAAAGAACAGATTTATGTTTAAGATAGATTTTATAAGAAATAGTGGCCCATAACAAGCACCACACATAACTAACTAAGCCAGACTTCAAAACACTGGTGTAAGAGGATCTGCAATGGATAACAATTAAAAATCCTCCATTCTTGATTTTTAGGAAGTAAAATAACTGTGAAAGCCTACCACACGCTGTTGCCCACATTTTTAATGAGAAATTCACCCTTTAATTGTCATCATGACAAAGCTGATAAATTCCCAGCTGGTATCTCTCCCTCACACCTTCTATTTCCTGCCCCAACATGTGTCCAGTGCCTAATCACTATTGCTCAGGAACTAAATGCTTCAGATTTAAATACTAGAGATCTAGATAAAGAGGTCAAACACAGCATCTTGTCTCCTGCATAAGCCAACTCCTACACCAAGGTTAGGGAGTGTGTCACTGTACGGTCTCACTAGAGGGCAGCCGATAAACCCTTCAGTAATACAATTGCAGGAGCTGAATATCTCTCTTTTTTTTTTTTTTTTTTTTTTTTTTTCCTCTGGAAGGTGATGGGATATAAAATTTGGCTGCCTGAAATTTCTGCCAGCATCTCTTTCTCTGGTGCTCTGTGTTTGTCTTTTCCATATGGAACTGTAAAGGAGCATCCACTCACTGCTTTATCTCACTGGGACTCTGAAGGTGGATAGAGCTGGAAAATCTTTGTGAGGCTTTGGAAAAAGCATAAAGGTGAGACAGCACTTGATGCTGAACAGGGTATTTGTTACTTTCCTAGCCTTGCTTCTTTTCCTTGACTCCCTAAAGGGAACATCAGTGCTTATGACAAAATATGCTTAGCGTGATATGTAGTTCATTCTGAGTTATTTGCCATAAAATTGCTTCTTAAGTAGTTATTGAGGTTCAAATGTATCATAGTATTTCTTTTACTTTTTCTTTTTTTTTTTTTTTTTTTTTTATTGTAATCCTTGTAATAATTGCAGTCTTAAGTGCTCAAGCTCCTCTCACCTCTGGTTTTATAAATACTTCCCAGTACCTGTCTTTTGTATAACACCAAAAGAGAACTATGCTATATGCTTTCCAGAGAAACACAAGAACAAGATCTCAAGAGCTTCCAAGATAAATACATTCTCTAAATTCCATACATTCATCACGTAGTTTTTATCAAGCCAAAAATTTGCTTACAAGAATCTGTGTGATTCTGAGCTGAGATACATTTTTTAGCCCTATAGAAATGTCTTTATTTACTTGTTCATATATTGCACTGCTATAAAAAAAATCACGTTTTCACCAATCTTCATGTCTTCATGTGCCAAGAACAATGTCTATCAAAAATAGTCCCTTAAAGCATAAACTGTTTCAGAAATAAATACCACTTGATGTACTTGATGTTTATAAAGTGCATTCCTCTATCCGTGGCTGCTAAACACTCTGCTTGATGCAGAAGTTCATGTTTTAAGTAATTCTGACTTCTTCTAAAGTGACTAAATATATCATGACCTCCTGTAACGTCCTAACTCCATTCCTGTTTTATGTTACATATTCAAAACCCCCATTTTCTTTAAAGGAAAAGATGGAAAAAAATGCTAAGCTGGAATTTGATAGGCAAAGTTTCATCAGAAAAGTCTTATTGATGAAATTGAGTTTATTGTAGAAGTTCTGATTTCACATCAACATGGCACACAGTATTTTTCACAACCAATTAATATGGTTAAATGAGCAAATAAACACAAATTTTGTTTGCCTAACAGCTGCACTTTGCAGTTTCATCAGATATATTAATTGCTCAAACATAGTTAACGATTTTTGTTCATGAGGGTAGCAACTTGAGTCTTTGTTTCTTAATCAGTTAAGAATGCTTGTTTCTGTTGTGTGTGTATGTGTGTTGCACACACAAATCCTACTAAATTGATTTTTCTTGTGATTACAACGGTCCTATAATACTGGATCTGCTCCCTGTTTGGGTGATCCTATCTCATCCATCAGGAGAACAGCCTGAAGATACTATCAAAACAGTAGTTTATGGAGCAGAAACAACTAATACATGATCACAGATTTCATGAAACGTTACATTGTTTTCCTCCTTCTCTGCACCCCACAGACTTTTCTCAAACCATCTTGATTAGACCAGGAAATGGTAAGACATATTGGCTGGGAGAGGAGTTCAATTCTTACTCATTGTATTCACACAAAATAATTGAATGCGCTCACAGAGTCTGGTTTTAAAGGATACAGTCAGGCCCTTATCTGATTCACCTAAAGTTCCCCTTGATAGGGAATTGGCAATGAATTTCAAAAGCCTCCTTGCTGTCTTACTTCAAGCAGTTTTCCACCCTGAGGAAGGTCTGAGTCAGAAGCAGAGTTAAGATTGTTCCTGAAATACATGGTGTGATACTTCTGGTGCATTTGAAAGATCTTGAAAAGCTGAGGTCAATAACTTGCTGGGATTTTTATATCTCTGTAAATATTTAAAATTTTTATTACCTGTAGTATGTTTGGTATATGGGAGACTATCGTGTTTACTGGTTTGA
The DNA here is from genome assembly GCF_000691845.1 of Merops nubicus. Classification (NCBI taxonomy): domain Eukaryota; kingdom Metazoa; phylum Chordata; class Aves; order Coraciiformes; family Meropidae; genus Merops; species Merops nubicus. Next base: position 7,885 of record NW_008605098.1, on the reverse strand, counting down.
AGCAGAATGTAAGAGACTGCTGCTTTGTGTTTAGTTGTTTTTGTTCTTAAAAAGACAGAGATAATGCATATCCTACAACTGAAAACAGTCTGACATATTTCCCTCATGTAGGAAAAAAGGTTTGATATAAACAGACCAGAACTCGAGCTAAAATTTCCACATGCATTCAGTCTGTTCAGGTGCTTGCTTTCCATCAGACAGGTTAGGTCCCTAACGCACACAGGGTTGTGCTCAGGCTTAGGCTCGACTTTGTAGATCTTCAGGTCTGACAGCATCTATCTTCATATATCTGAGGAACAAAACCTCTCTATGCCAGTCCACCCAGCAACCCTGTTGATTTTGGGTGCCAATCCTTCTGCCATGTGCAGACCCAGATTTGGGCTTCTACATGACTTGGTTCCTAGGAAGAGTTTGTCCATGCATGCTCCCTACAGCAAATCGGTGACCCAAATTAAAAATATAACACAGTAGCCTTGACTACACAGCTCCACAGCTGGAAATACTGACATATGTCCTCAGAAGAGGGGCCTTACTCCCTTGGCTGGAGCGTGAGGTGGCACTACCTCCCAGCTTCACGGCAGGAGAAGGAATGGCTTTCTGCTAACCATGTTCCATTAACTCAGGTTCCATTTATTTAAACCATATGGATGCATTTTATATTTTTATTATGTTTCATATGATGGAGGCCACTGTAAATGCTTGCTATATCACTTTACATTTTTCTGTTTCCTGAAGCAATTTTCTCTTATGTTCCAGTTAAGTACAAACTACACAAAATGTGATATTAATTACAGACGTGGGTTGCCTTTTGTGGTATGATGTGTTCCTTCTGCACATTCACTTAAATGTGTGTTGTGAAACAGTCATACATATAGTGGTATTTTATCTATAAACTGTCTGAAATATAAGTCTTTATAATTAAACATTGATTAAAGCTTAAATTCTGGAAAGAAAACGGTCAGTTTTGGGAACATACCTAGTAGGTGCTTCAAAACATAGTAAAGACCTGTTCATTTAATTGGGTACACTCTCATACTTTCAGTTAAGCTTGCACTGAAGTAATTTGCAATGTCATAGTAAACAAGTATCTTGTAGCACTGAGGTAGGCTGTAGAAGACCCAGTGATTAAGGTCCACTCAGTCAAAAAAAAATTAAGAAACATTCCATTATTTTAAGAGGTGCCTAAAGCTCCTAGTTTTTGCCATTCTACCACAAATACCCACTTATAATTAAGACAGAGCATGAGTCAGTGGCTAATGTTCTCATTAACCAGTTGAAAGATGTAAACTGATGAAGAATTAAGTTGGTGAAGGATTAAAGGCAGTGCAGTGCAGCCTCCTCATTGCTTCTCACCACCTACTAACTAATCTCCTCCATTGCAAAGTGACTGCTCTGATCAGATTGATTTTTAACTCTGACAGAACTGATGACACAAGGTGCAAAGAAGTAAAGAATCTGGCCCAGGAGACTCTTAAAAGCCTGCCGGTCTAAAGCAATGTAGGAATCATCCCGTGCCGTGACTACATCTTCACAGACCAATTCATTATACTCCAACACGAATAGAGCTGCTGTCACAAATGCTGTCTGTAAGAAAACAAATGTTTATCACTGATGCACATTTTAAAGCAATAACATGTTATTCTTCATTTATTAATGTTAGATTATTGTCACTTGGTTATGGTGCCGCATTCCTCTAAGGGACCCTCTCGGCCTTGGTGGCCCCGCATCAGCAATGACCATGCCGAGGGGGAGTACTGGCCAGGAGTTGGGCCATGCCTCTTACCCCGTGGTGCTATGGGGCTCCCCTAAAAGTCAGAGGGAGCAGCCTGCTGAGAAAGGAAGTGCGAATGACTGTGAAAATGGAGTGCAGATATCATGCTTTGCTTTCACTGTTTTGAGATGGACAAGATCTGCAGCTGTATTCCCACTAGAGAGCACGTACCCATCTCATTTCCTGCTCCTGTTCCCCAGTGGCAGAGTGGGTGAGCACATCCCTAATGAAAACCTATGGTGCAACACAGATTGTGTTCAAATCCCCCAAACTCTTTTGCAGCTCCCATCATTTTAAGCCAGTCTGCTATGCTCATCATAGGTGCCAGCCTAAAGGTCAGTCGCTGCAATGAGATGATGCACATTATCCTGTGGTTACGTGAAGGTAAGACAACAGGAACGGTGTTTGGCCTTGTGGTCATGATAAGCTATTTTCACCTGGTAGGACTTGGTCACTGTAAGGCACATTAGATCAGAACCACAAAAATAGGTGGACTTGTGTACTGAGTATTACCTTGCACTTCTCATTTCTTATCATAAAGTAATAGCTCACAGCTTTGCCAAGAAACCAGTGCCCTTTAGGCAGTTCTCACCTCCCTCAGAAAAGTAGACAAACCAGCTCTGAGTGAAGCTAGGTATGCAACGTAGCCCACAGTCATTCAAGCTAGAAGAAATAAGAGTCTTCAGTGTTCCTCTGCCATACAGGAAACAAAACTTTGCATACCTGTATTTCATCCAAGTGTTTCAGGGTTATTTTTGTTCCCCTAGTTAGACCCTGAGATAAGAAGCCAATGAATTTATGTGCTTTGAAGCACGTAAACTGTATTTTAATGCTTGATTAAAACCTAGGAGCACTCTAGTGCCACCAGCAACTAAAATATGCAACAAATCATGAAACATTATTCAAAATGGTCCAAATTTTCAGGATGGGGTAAAAAGAGTGCTCTGAAAACCTTTAATGTGTTCAAGGCAGATACTTGAAGGAAGTGTGGTAGTGGAAGTTACAGATTAGATGGACTGCTAATACAGAAAACAGAGAAACGTTTTTAAGATCATTTGTTTTTTCAGGAAGGGTTGTAGTAAAGGAATAGCAAATGGAACAAATGTTGGTGTTGTTGTGGTTTTTTTTTTTTTTGCAAGTCAGCTCTCCTAGAGTTTCCCCACCTGGTGCACAGCAATAAAGCTGTATGCATTTATGATACTTATTTCTGGAGCAGACAGATTTTTCAGGGTTTCACTTTGTACGTTTTAGTTTCACTTGCAAAGCAATCTAAAGAAAGTCACCAGGTGAAAGACCAAAACCTCCCAGTACTGCATGCAGGAGACTCTAATGTTGGATTAGTAGCATTGCCATAGATCACACAGTCAAAGGTTTTATAAGAGCCCAGATTGTCACTTTTGTTTTGCCCTTGTCTTTTTAGAGTTTAATGATACTTCAGGTTTTGCCTGCAAATGGTTTGCTGATTTCTAGTGTGTTGGAAACAAGAGTGGTACATCCAGTGGGAAGCCTGCAACAGCACTGAGCTGCCTGCCTTGCTTCTGTGTACACATCACATGTGGCCTCGCTGAGTGTCCCTGGGATGACATTGGTGCTAACATTACTCAGTTCTGCTCTGAAACATAAACAACATTTTGAAACTAATCTAATATCTGCCTCTTTCCTCTCTTTTTTTAAAACTCTGTGCTTCTAACTTCATTTCTTGATTTCAGCCATCTGCTAATTGAGGAAAAAACTCCCCTTGAAAAGGACACATAATTGTGTTTCGCTCTCTAGTTTCCCATGTTCACTAGTGTTTTCCAGTTATTTCTAGCAAAAGTGACAAAAGATTGCAGGATCCACAGTGGCCATAAAACCCAAGGGGCAGCCTTTTCTCAAAGCTACACTGATGCTAAGAAAATGTAAGGGCACAGGAGAGATTTTCCCTATGCTGCTTATGATAGACTAAGATGTTCTGTGTCCAAAGCCTAAACTGTGGGTTTTAGAAATTTGTTTTCTGCTAGGGACAGCAGCATGCCTGTTTCCCCTCCACATACATATACTTGTATCGGTGTCTCTGGCATTCTGCAGAGTCTGAACCTGCAATTAAGGGATTTATTCCAGGTTACAAGAGAAGAACAAAGCTTCCAAAGATACAGCCTACCTGAAGGTCTTCTGAGTTTGTGTGATCAAGACAGGTTGAGTGGAGCTGGCGTTAAGTGATAAAAATAATGAGATACAAATTCAATAGCCAGCATTGCCATTGAACCTGGAATTTCTGTGAAGTGGTAAAAGATCCCCTATGCATGGGGGTTACAGTATCTGAATGGGTCTCAGAAAGGTGGAACAGGCTGGAAAAACTAGAAACAGTTCAACCTCAAACTATCACAATGTCAAAATTCAGTAATACACAGACTGCCATTTCTTCATCTGAAAGAAACACAAAATGAGCTTTACAGAAATGATAGTTATGCTAAACATAAAGAAAAAGTAAGTGAACTACAAAAAAAGGATTATATGACAAAAGAAGAAAATTATAAAGCAAAAATGTAGCAGCTTTAGCAAAATTATTACTGTCCCTTAGCAGCTAAATGTGAAAGAATAAGATGAACCACAACAGAATTTTTGTTTTCCTTGCACATACATACATATTAATGCATGTACAAACTGAGTACAAAAGAAGTATAAAACATTACCACTCTGAGCTGATAGCTCCTAACATCCATTTTGCCTGGATCTGGATGACTCCACAGGTTTAGGGGCAAGAAATAAAAAGAGCAGAGTCTGAACACAATGAAGAGCTATGTAGCATGTGCAAAAGTAGTTAGTGGTACATACAGAACACGTGGTTAGAGGACACAGAGAAAAAGATTAAGAAACAATATTAAGATAAAAATAAAATGGAAGAAAAGAGGGGAAACTGGTGAGAAGTGGAAATAAATTTGGCCTGAGGAATAATTTTTGAGTAAAAATTACTTTCAAGAAAAGTATGATCTCATTGTGGACAGTTTTCAAACAAAGGAGCTGAAAGATCTTGGATAAATTATTCGTTTATCCACCAAGCTCTAATTAGAACACACCCACACATGCATGCAAGGGTGGAGGGGAGCTTTTTTAGCTTCTGTAAGCAGTTTTGATCTCTCTCCTAAAATGTTGTAGTGGGTTGCCAAAGCAAAAACATGGTGCCTAAAGACTTGTCTCAAATTGGAGCTTTCTTAGAATGATTATCTCCACAGTTTTGAGGGTATCCCTTCATGACAAAAAATGCACAGATTAAAATTCTTTCCATAATAAAGGAATAAAGCAACCCATGGACTGGATTGCTAATTGCAGCTATGTACTTCTTATTATTGATTATGGCATTAAAATAATTTTGTAGCTGTACACCTCAAGAAAAAAAAATTAAATCACACTTAGTGTTTACAGATCCTGCCAGGAGAACTGGATGCCTTAAGATGCATTCAGATAGCACTGATTCAGTAGTTGCACATAAAATCCATCTGTCCAGAGACTCCATAAGAGAAATTTATCACTCAAGTCCAGCATTTTGAAGATCATATTCTAAAAAAAAATTGCTAGACTAATATTTAATTAATAGTCTTATCTGGCAGCAGAACTATAACAGACTCTTAAGGCAGACTTTGAGTCAATCAATTACCATGAGATTTGGTTCCCTATTCTGTTGATTCATGGACTTTCTTCTTTGGCACAGAGAAGGACTCTCTTTGAGACCATGAACCTGGTATTTCTCACTTTGTTTCAAAAATTGCTCACTTTGTTCCAAAAAGAGGTGCTAAGCATTTGCATTTACTTGATCAGTATTTAAAGTATTAATTAATTAATTACAGTATTAACAAGTTAACTAAAGTAGTTGCAATTAGACTCTTCTTTGCTCTCAAAAATGGGGCCTAAATTCCTGTAGAAAACAAATTAACAAACAAACTAGAATCTAGACAAGAAATGGGGTTTGGACACATGTCTCTCTGTCATGCTCCTGTCATGACTATTTTGAGGACTATGGATATGCTGGCAGATGATACAGAAGCAAATCACGTTAGGTGTTGCCAATACTCATGAATAATGCTGGGTTAACCACAACATAGTGTGTGTTATAGCTTAGTTTCTGTCAGGGTGTGGAGGTACAGCAGCTGTGACCCGTGGTGGAGCAGTACAAAGAAGTCCTTGCTCAAGATTCAGACTTGAACCTCATCCATTCATAAAGAGGTATTTGGTGGTGTAGCTAGAGTGCCAAAGGTGGCTGAGCCTGATGCTGGCAATGTTATTCTTCTGCTTTAATTGTGTTAGTTATTAAGCTCAGAAGAGCATTTGAGCTTGACTGGTTTCACATTCAATTCAGGTCATAAGGCTGCAGGTGAAAAGAAAGGATTTATGAGCCTCCTCCAGCAGTGGTATGACACTTTGAGAAGCTTTGGAAAGAGACTTTTATCCTGTGACCTGTGTAGGCAGGTTTAAAATAATTTAATATTAAAATTTAATTATTGTTTTACCAGGACAAAGAGCTCGGCCATGAGAATCTTTGTACTTACAGAGCTGAATCCAGTGAGGAGGCCATGCCATGGTACCAGGAGAGTTAAAGAAATAGAAAATCTCTCCGTCAACAAAGGAGAGCGGCTCCGTTTTCCCTCAAATCCAGCTGTGTGCATTCAGGCCCTGCATTAAGAAAAATCTGTATACCTACTTAACTTCAAGAATGAGTCCTGTCCTCAAAATCTGTGCCCTAAGGCTCTGCCTCCTTCACCATGCAAGTGAGCTGTCCCTGCCTTTTTCTGTATAAACCGTAAAGGGATGATGATATATTATTTTTTTTCCTCTCGTTGCCTATCCGTATGTTTGTATAGTGGTTACCTTTGCAGCTAACAGAGGCATTCATTTTAGGGCTCTTAATCAGAAAATCAAAATCATCTTGTATCTGTATTTTTCTGATACAGTTAGATGTGAAAGGTTTTCATTAAGTTACTGAAGGAGAAAGTTTTTCTCTGCTTGCCTTATACATTAACATTTTTTGAATAATTTATTCCCTTCAGTGGAAAAGCAGCAGAGCATTTTCCTCTATACGTTGATCATCTCTGAAGCAAGATGTAAGATCTGATGGACTAAAGCTCCTTTTAGGTCTATGTCAAGGGCTGATGCCTCAAATTAATTAATTCCTAGTAACAAATAGCAGCCTCTCAGGCACAATATTTATTGGAATAAACCAATGTTTTCTTTTGCTTTGTGGAGGAAGTTCAGAAACCACCTATGAATAAAAACCTAAGACATTGATAGAAGATTTTGAAAGGTATGCATAATTTAAGGATTACAGTAATTGACATCCCTCCTATTCTTAGATTTCTCCCAAGTCAGGAGTGTGTTTAGAAGATTTGGCTCTTAAAAGATAAAACGTGTGAATTAGCTCTTCATTCCTCTATCTAGATCTTTGCAAATCATAACGCATTTATGGAAAGCAATCTTCTTCCATTTTCTAATTGCTGAGCTCAAGGGGGTTTTTTTGCTTCTGGAGATTCCACTGGTAGATTTGAAATGGTGGTTTCAGTTTGCTTATCCTACAGTAAAATTACAGCTGAAATTTCAGAATAGAATTTGAAAACATTTTCTTCTTGGCTTGTATTCTCCCAGTTGTGCATTCCTGGACATGAAAGCATCCCTTCATAAACGTGTAGGAAGCAAGATCCCTGGCCCAAGAAGATAATTTAATTCAAATATAGAGGGCAAGAACAAAAAGATTGAGTGAGGAGGTGGTTGCAGATGGTGCCGAAGGGCATACCAAGCAAAGTCTAAGGGGAAAGAAGACATCTGAAGAGAGTTTTGAAAGCAAAGAAAGAATTATCTTAATGAAGAGGTGGCTGATCCAAGTGCAAAATGTTGCCTGAGAGTACACAGGACTCACAGAGAGGAGGAAAGACAAAGAGAGCATTAGATGAAAATTAGGTGAAGGCTGTGCCTTGTCCCCATTAAAAGAGGTTTGCTAATTTAATATACACCAATAAAAAGCATGTGCTGGCAAAAGTACTTTTCCTTCATGAATACATCTGTTCAGCAAGTGATGAACAAGCAGGTTTGTTGTTATATATGTATACACACATCTAATAAATACATTTAATAAATATTTAATATCTA
>NW_008605097.1:0-23497 GCF_000691845.1 Merops nubicus | reverse complement strand
AAAAAAAAAAAAAATTAGTCTTGATAGCTCCTCACCTAATTTTCTTCTTTTCCAGCAAACTGAGGCCCTCATATCAAACTGCCCAAGGCAGGGTCCCCGTGCATGCTGGAGGTGTGTGCTTTACCTGGCTCCCAGTGATGGGGACCTGCCTTCCCCACCTCTGCATGCCAGCCTCTCCTTGCAGCCCCCCCAGATGATGTCAGGGGTGCCAGCACAGCAGAGGAACCCCACAGCTGTCATCGTAGGTGCACAGGGTGGTGTCATCTGCAGGAGACCAAGGTGGGACAGAGCACACTCACACAGGTGGCTGCAGCCAGATAAGGAAGAGGACAGCAAGTTATGGGGAGGTAGATTGTTTTTATTAGATAAAACAAAGAATGGGTGTTGGGGGTGAGAGCCTGACGGAGGGAATCTGAGCAGTCTCAGGATTGACAGCCCCACAGCCTGGGAATAGAGGAACTGAGGACCACCCCACTCTGACATCCACGGTATGACAGCTACAGCTCCTGCAAATATCCAGGCATTTCAAAGCTGCAGGGGCAGCTGCATCATGGTACAGATAATAGAGTGGCTCAGTGTTGTCAGCTATTTTAACTTCCATGGGAGCTTCCTAATTGCTGTCTTAAAAGCTCAATTTTGGAGTTATCCTGCCACACAAAAAATTCCTTCCTTCCTTCCTTCCTTCCTTCCTTCCTTTCCTTCCATGTTCTCTTGACCTCTCGTGTTCCTTGTTTTTTTTTTTAGCAGTATCACAGTTGTAGATAGGAAGGTTGATCTTCAATTTCTGATATTTTTTCGGGGGTTGGCACAGCTGGAATTCTGTCAAGGAAGATGTTAGCCTGGAGTTATTCCTGTTCATCTGGGAGGAAATTAGGCATATGAGAGTAATAAGGAAGTTTGATGCTGGTACTCATAATGATTCAAGTTCATGTAAGCAAATCCCAAAAAGGCATTGTACAGGAGACTGCTGGTAATTATCAGAAGCTTTGGATTAGCTATTTATTAGAGGAGGTAAGAGGTGTGGAAGAAAATTTGGAAGGTGTTAACAAGGCCAGTCACCACAATACAATGGCATATGTCAATGAAGAAACAAACCCACATGAGTCTCTGAGAAAGCTGGAGATCTTTAAAAGAAAACACAGTTGCATCACATCTGTCTACAGTTCCTCCCTCTGAAATAGAAAATGACATGGAGCAAGCAGCAGGCAGCGTGCCTTCAGAGAGCCTGCCTCTCAGGCTCTGCTCAAGTCCCTGGGAAAAGATAAAGCAGCAAGAAAACAGAACAAGTGAAGGGTAGCCAAAGGGGCATCAGATAAGAGGAGTGCTGCACTAAAGAGGAAGCAGACCCCCTTTCAAAGAGGAAAACAAAAAACAATCCTTACAAAATGGGAGTGATGCAGAACTCTATTCAAATTTTATTTTATAGGAACAAAAATGAAGATGGAATGCTGGCAGTTAGGAAGTATTGACAGAGTTTTAGCTGTTGATGAAAAAACATGTGAGAAAATATTTGGTAAATTAACTGTCTTTACTAAATCCATCCATAATATTGAAAGGATTATTACTCAATTGCATATTATTTCTTATGTCTGAGAGAAAACTAAAATACATTATGAGGGGAAAGAATATAGCAGAAGACTCAGCGTGGTGATTTAAGACACCCATAACCAGGGAGGCATCTACGCATGGTGGAGATAACAAATGTCCCATTATAATCAGTGGCAGTTTAGGGCTTCATTCAGTTGCTCACACACAGGCATGGTGTGATGGCCCTGGGGGCCAGATACAGAGGTATCAGAGGAGCCACAGGAAACTCATGACCTTCTGGAGCATGAGGCCAGAGGCCAGGCAGGACAGGACAAGCCTTGGGCATCTCTAAATGCACCAGGCATCTGTGGCTAACCAGTCGAACCAGGAGCTGGGAATTCAGGCTCCAAATGCCCAGCTCTGCACATAAGCTAGATGATAAAGTTCCTACTATATTCCCCCAGTGGACAAATAGTTCAGCACGGTTATTGGCATCTAAAAATGGCATCCAAAGATCAGATGAGCTAATCTAAGGTATGGGCACCTCCAGCACCTGGAGCAAAAGGTGCAGCAGATAACTTCAGCCCAGCAGCTGGGCTGCTTGAGATGTGGGGAGGCCTCCTCCCAGTTATCTTCATTTTCCTGGTCTCACTCCAGACAGAGGTGTACGCTGGAGCAAACTACCTCCTCCACAGCTGATGAAGGGCCAGGCATGAAGGTGCAGCCTTCTCTTTACAAAGCAGAGCTCTGAAACAGGAGGGATTCCCTTTCTCAAGTGCTTGTTGCTCCTGCGGAGAGTGATTTTTCTCAGTGTTTAGAGCAATGAAATCAGCTTTCTGCTGGTGCATGCAAAAGGAGAGCTCTTTTCTTTTTCTCCAGTTTGGAAGCAATTCCTCCTGGTGAAATGCTAGGAGGGCTAATTCTACAGGGCAATATAAAAGGAGAGCTGTAATGCTCTCCAGTTGCATCCCTGGCACGTTGGCGACGCAGCACACAGTGAACAGAGCCCTGGGCTCCCCTCTCTGCAGGTCCAGCTTGCCTTGAGCCTCGGGGTCCCTTGGGGAGAGATCAGCACCCCACGGGGTGCAGCGTGGGTCCCCAGCGAGGATGCGACACCCTGGCTGGGACTCAGCACCCTGAGTCACCACGACGGGGAGCAGGCTGAGGAAATGAGTCAGTCGGTTGCATCCCTCCCCCGTGGCCCGCGTGGGGCTCGTTAGGCAGAGGCAGCTTTGCTTAAAGACAGCCCCAGTGTCAGCCAGTAAATGCATCATCCCATAAAACCACTGCACAGCAGCCCTCACCCGTGGCTTCCTCCCTTTGCTCTCTTCTTGGGGCGAGACAAACCCCAGCTCCTTCTGGGTGAGGGCTGTGGGAAGTATGCCCACACCAACACGGTTGGATTGGCTGGTGAAGTAGGAAAATGTGGGGTTATTTTTTGGAGAGGGAGTGGAGAACAGTCCCCACTGACAGTTTGCACCCTGCTGAAGCACAGCGTCGCATCTCTACCGCTCTCACTGCCTCCGAGGGCAAATCAGACACCAAAGAGAGGAAGGGGATTCCTTCAAGAGATAGACCTCATGCAACTGGAGGAGATTCAATTTGCAGAGATTAAGGTGAACATTAGAGCAGAAATTCCATACGGATGACGTCTACAAAATTACAGAGAGGAATGTGGAAAACTGCTTCCCAAGCACCGAGGAGAACAACAGTGCATTGTAAAGCATGGGATCTCTCCTAGGTAATGGCTCTGTTACAGTGATGGAGTGTTCATGCTGCAGGTTAACATGAGTCACAGCACTGACTGATGCATAAAACCCATATGATTTTATACAGGCTACACATGCACGTTGTTTATGACATTATTTTCAGCTGTCCCTATAATGCAAGTTGAAAACTTCTCTGAGCTAGGCCTGGGAATTTTGTACAGCAGCTGGTAAAACCCTTATGAAGTTTAACTTACCCTGTTCTAGAGGAACATACTAATTAATTAATTTAATTTTTGCATTAGCATATAAATAAAATTCAGGAGTACCTCTTTACAGTAAGCATAACTTTATTTTCAAGTGTTTTTGGAATACAATGCAGTACTTGTAGAGGCAACTTGGGAATTCCAGTAGGGATCTGACAAGTGACACAAACTAGGGTTAAGAATGTGACCATCCACTATGAATAGTTCCCACTTACAGCTTCAGTACATATATTTTTAGAACTACTTATTTTAGGCTTAATGCATTTAGTGTTGGGTTAGCTGGAATTTTTTCTTCCTGGGCCCACTTTTCTTTTAAAAAGCAGCACAGAATGCTGACTGCTTGGGGTCTGACAAGAGACTGTATTTAAGATTTATCTTGTTTACACCAAAAAATGAGGAAACAGAGAGTTTGGTATCTATAGATCTAAGTATTTGCATGTCCATTTGCTAGCTGAACATTCAATCACAGAAGTTGCACAAACAAATCAGGCATACAGCTATACAAACCTAGTTTAAAAAAAATTGGGCCATGTGTGGGTGTGTACATCTAAATATTTTACGAGCTGAACAATCACCCTGCAGTATTTTAGGTTAGACATAGATAAATGATATGTCCATCCAAATTTTCCTGTGAGCAAAGATTCCAAGATTAATTTGCATAGAATCTTTCAGTTGTAGTCAGATTTGCAGGCGTTCTGGGTGTCCATCCTGCAGGTCCCCATGCAACTCCTGGAGCCCAGCAACACAGGGGTCCCCATTGAAGGGCAGAACAGAGCCTTGGCTTTATATCTCCAGCCAAAAATGCATCAGCTGCCTGGGAGCCTGCAGCAGCATCTCCTCTGTGCAATTCTCCACATCCCAGCACAACCGCATTTTGTCCCCCCTCGATGGCTTCACCTCCTGCTTGCTGAGGGCAGAGCTTCAGCAAGAGGAATTTCCCTTCAGCTGCTATCTTTCCTTCCCTAGTTCTTTTTTTTTCTGAATCCGAGGCTTTCTTTTCATGTCTGATGCTGTAATTACAAGCCCATGGAGTGGACTGCCAAAGGAAAGCCTTATGGCTAAACCATGAGCAGAATTTGTGGACTTGGGAACAGGCACTGGCTTAGACTGAAGGACATAATTTGTTTTCCAGCTGCAGACAGGTAGCTTAGTCTCACTGCTCAAGAGCTCTCTCAGGATTTCCCAGGTGACTAACATCACCTCCTGGCATTAAAGGCTTCCCTCTGTACCCAGTCCTACCACGAGGCTCATATCCCATAGACACTTAAGATAATTACTGCTCGTATGGAAACACTCCCTTTTAATTAATGGGAGGGTTGATGATCTCACATGTTTATCTATTAGCAGTTTTGTTACTTTTTAAAAACTAGAGGCCTAGAATGATGTGAATCCACCGCATCAAATGGTGGTGGCTGTTTGTCACCTCCAGTGGTAGAGAAGCCTGTGGTCTGGGGAAAGGCACTGGGCTTTGGGGATGCTTAATTCCACGTGGTGGATGGTTCACACTGCCAGCTAACAACTGCTCTGAGAGGTCCAGTAAGTCTCTTTTAGGACAAGCAATGGAAGATGAAAAAGCAAACCAATAACAATAAAGTAGCAGCTTTTTACATAATGCACCTACAAGTGAGCAGTCCTCATTCCTAAAATGCTGGCAGATTACCACATCAATTCTTGCAGCTGGCTTGCTTTAATTTCTCTTCTTTTCTTCAGTGGACATTGTTTCCTGGTGTCCAACCAGAAAAGGGACATAGATCTGTTGGAATGAGTCCAGAGGAGGGCTACAAAGATGATCCAGGGGCTGGAGGATAGGCTGAGGGCACTGGGATTGTTCAGCCTGGAGAAGACTCCGGGCAAACCTTATAACTGCCTTCCAAAACCTGAAGAGAACCTACAGGAAGGGTGGAGAGGGACTTGTCACAAGAGTGTGCAGTGACGGGACAAGGGGAAATGGTTTTAAACTGAAGGAGAGCAGGTTTAGACTGGATCTTAGGAAGAAGTTCTTCAGTAGGAGGGTGGCGAGACTCTGGACTAGATTGCCCAGAGAGGTTGTGGATGCCCCATCCCTGGAGGTGTTTAAGACCAGGGTGGATGAGGCCTTGAGCATCCTGTTCTAGTTGAGAGGCGCCCCTGCCCATGGCAGGGAGGTTGGATTAGGTGATTTCTAGGGTCCCTTCCAACCCAACCTCAGCCATTCTGTGGTGATTCTTTGGTCTGATGATTTGCAGAAGCATCTCCAAAACATCTTTCCATTTCAGTTTCTGCTCATTTTTGCCAGGACGGGGATACAAGCGAGGGGAGAGGAAGGAAAAGATCAGGCAAACGTCCCCATGTGCATTTTTTTGAAATGCTGCCTGACCTGGTGTATATCAAGCCAGACAATACAGTAGATGGAGCACACCAGAGCTGGCTCCAAACTTTGAGCCTTACCACTCTTCTTCCATCAGCATTTCCAGCACTGCATTTCTCTGGCCAGAAAGTCCACACACCACCAAGGCTGGGCAAGCCTGTGGGGAAAGCAAAGCAAACCCCAGCTGCCTTGTCTGCCCTCCGTGGTCCCTACAGGCAGCACCTGTGTGGGCATCTCTCCTCCACCTCTCCCTGCCCTGCCAAACCCAAGGTGCTGGGCGTTGGTGTCCATGGGGCTGTGGGGCCACATAGGGTGGGTGCTCCAGAGGAGGCTCAGCCCACTTTAGGGCGTGGGAGGAATGTGGACTGTCCAGAGAAAATCCCTCCATGTACAGATTTCAGAAAGTATGTTTTCTTCATCAGCAAACAAACAATGAGTCATTGGCTGTCACATGGGAGAAAATGAGATTACAAAGAATGTATAAGTAAATAAGTTAGTTCCCTTTAGTCATGGCAACAACTCCGTGTTTCCACTCAAATGTTTTATTCCAATTCATCTTTCTTCCTTTATTTTGGTAACATTGTTGCCCTTGTACTTCAGGAAAACAGAATTCTGATAGGGTTCACTTGGAAATACATTTTAAAAAATGTAGTTCTTGTGTTTGACTGCATTTGAAGAGGGAGTCTTATTTTTGGGTACTTACGTCCTGGAATGGAGCTCCGGGGGAAGGGATGGAGCTATGGGGAAGGAATGGAGCTGTAACCCACTCTGTCCTGATGGTGCTGGGCATCTCAAAATGCACCAGTCCATGTGAAAGGATCTCTTACCACACAGACATCTTTTCTCAGCCCCCTGCCCCAAATGTGGGTGCATTACACTTTATCTGTTTCACAGATGCCATCCATAAGTTTGGAGGTTTGCTGACCTCTGTCCCCAAGCATCAGTGCCAGAATACTGCAGCCCAAAGAACCATGTCTCTCCAGGGATATCTCTATTTAAAAAAATGCTTCTGCTCCAATCCCTTCCATTACAGCTGCATCTTAGAGCAGTTGATGCAAATTTTATTTGTTTTCCCCAGATCCTGCAGAGATGAAAATCTTCCAGCAGAGCTGCGTTTCAATCCTTGGTTTCAGTTCTGTTCTTTCAAAGGCCATGTTTTGCTAAGAGATAGCAAATAGACTAAAAATTACATAAGGTGCTTTAAAATTGTGTATTTACTACAACTCCTATAACCTCAGACCATGACAAAAGAGTGCTCTCCAAAGCAGGGCAAGTTGGAAACTGTTGGAATCAAATCTTGATTTAAATGCCTCTTAATACAGTCCTCACGTATAGGCTGACACAAGTGGTTGTTACCTCTTTCACTGCAATGGGAAAAAGACTTCAGAGATCATTGCAGAGAATTGAATTATTTAAATATTACCTTTATTCATAGATTTCCCCAAAGCTATTTTCCCATTGGTTCTGTCCCTTATTATGTGAGATGGAAGGAATTTAGGTAAAAGGCACAAGCACCTTTTCTGGTACACTCTTCGATGTTTGCAACAAGGGAAATTACTTCTTTTAAAGTAATACCAAAAAGCATTTCCCCACTGACTACAACTGTTTTTATATGTTTTTATATCTGACGTTGATGCACGTATCTGTTCTAATTATAAAAATCCACTTACACTGTTCCAAGCTATGAAGGTGATGGCATTTTCTTGGTCAAGAGGACTACAGCAGTAGGCACACAGCCAGCACCAGCAGGATAAATCTCTTCATCTTATCAAAGAATCAGTCTGATTTGATTTGAATTTTCAGGTGTACTTTGACCTTTTGTTCCACTGTATTTCCTGTATCTTCAATGACAACGTTTTATTGAGAACATTGT
This sequence comes from Merops nubicus, assembly GCF_000691845.1. NCBI lineage: Eukaryota > Metazoa > Chordata > Aves > Coraciiformes > Meropidae > Merops > Merops nubicus. The sequence continues at coordinate 15,778 of NW_008605097.1, read as the reverse complement.
TTTTCATCACCCAGCAGAGATGATGCATGAGGGAGGGAGAGGAAGAAAAGCAGCGTGGAAGGTGCTTGAGCCCCTGTATGCACCATCAGGTGCTGCAGGGCTTGGGAACACAGCAGGTAGCTTGAAGCTGTCTCTTCCCTGCCATTTAGACAAGGACTCTTCTTATTCCTGGTCTTGCAAAGATCTTCATTATCAAAGAATCAGTCTGATTTGATTTGAATTTTCAGGTGTACTTTGACCTTTTGTTCCACTGTATTTCCTGTATCTTCAATGACAACGTTTTATTGAGAACATTGTTTTTCATCACCCAGCAGAGATGATGCATGAGGGAGGGAGAGGAAGAAAAGCAGCGTGGAAGGTGCTTGAGCCCCTGTATGCACCATCAGGTGCTGCAGGGCTTGGGAACACAGCAGGTAGTCAGCTTGAGGCTGTCTCTTCCCTGCCATTTAGACAAGGACTCTTCTTATTCCTGGTCTTGCAAAGATCTTCAGGCTGCAATAAATCAAAACTGCCCTGTCAAATTCTCCAGGCTCTCAAAACTTGGAGACAGTGTTAGCAAAGATTCAAAATAGGGGACATTACAGATTATTCATGCAGGCACATTAAAAGGCTGTGGGATTTGTTCCAGTATGGCAGAGAACTTTTTCATTATCAGTGGTAGCAATAATCATAAGCTGAGGTCTGTGATTCAGTTTATGGTGGTCTTAATTTACAATGGAAGATTTTATTTTTAACAATAAAAGTGAGGGGATAGAAAAATTCTGCTAAAGGTAATTAACTCCAGGGATGCAGGACCACTCTGAAGAGTGAAAAAAAAAAGAGAAAATTATATGGGTAATGGATTTTATCCTCTTTCTTCCCAGCAGGTTAACTTTAAGGTATCTTTTTTTAATTGACACTCTGGATGAAACAATTTGCATACTATAAAAACTATACTTGGTTCCTTAATTCGTGTTACTGTCGATGTCAAGGACATTGCTACATGAAAGCTGAAGAAGAACAGGTCTGGTGAAGCAAAGTGTGGGTGAAAGCACTTCCTCTACACAAGGCATGGTAAGACAGACTGTATGTAAACAACTACTGAGTCATGGTTTAGTGTCTGAATGAAAGAAACAAATTTGGCTCGAAATTCTCCATCTTTGGTTCTGAGTGAGGAACTGATTCGATGATATTGGGCTGAAAAAATCACAGCTCATACTTTGCTATTTGTTTTTTGCTTCTAATTAGATTTCTTTTTGTTTTCAAGGATGGAAAGTAGATTTTTAGGAGACGAGAAAAAACAAATTAATTCCTTTCAAGGCAATCCATCTTATTTGAACTATTCATTTGACAGACAGAAAAGTGAGATTGAAATGAGCTCTCCAAAGGCTGGCACTGCTAGAGCAAGAAGGTAAGGCCATCTCCAGCTGTCAGGAGCTGATGCAGCTAGTCCCTGTCCTGCTGTATAACCTATATGTAGGTCTAGTGGTTAAGGGATGGGTTTTTTAATTCATTTACATTATAGGTAAAGTAAAAAAAAAAATGGGGGCTGGGTTTATATCTTGCAATACTTTTGAGACGTCAAAAGCACTTGATGCAAAAGAACTTTAAATCTTATTTTGTGAATGTGAAAATGTTTATTTTCTCGTTGAGACAGTGGGTGGGAGCAGTGGAATCAGGAGCTCTGTGTTGAATTTTGTCTCTGATAATGAAATGCTCTTTGATCAAAGGCAAGTCTCCTAACTGCTGCACGCTATAATTTCTTTGTCCTAAATGTAGCTGTATGGGAACTGCATCTCCCTCAAGAGATTCTCCAGCAATGAATAGAACTGTATATATTGAAACTACTACACAGTCCAACCATACCTGATCTTTAGTTTGATATTTTATAGCCTGTGTCTAAAACACTTTTCTCATTATTATCTCATTATTTTCTTTTCTGCTTATATGTGGCCTGTCCAAGCAGAATCAATTAAGCAGTGACAAGAAAAGAGGCAGAGGTGTTTATTGTCAAGTCACCAGAAAGTCCAAAGATCTTTATATATTTATAATCATTTCATCCAGAGCTGGTAGAGGGAATGTTGGAGTTTGGGGTTTTTGTTGCTTTGTTAAGGTCTTGTTTTTCTTTCTTTTTTTTAAGACTCCAGTATTTTCAAACATTTGGAAGGGTTTTGCCATTCCCAAATGCTATCTACCTCAAGATGGTATATAAGATGTGAATGCACCAGTTATTTTTGGAGATTCTTGGGCAGTCACAACCTAGGCAAAGTTTACCATCAGAGTCACACTGGAAATGTGTGTTCTGGAATGCTTGTGTGTTCTGGAGTATTTATGTAGGTAAAGAAAGTTTATGCAGCTTATGGAAGAATTACTCTGTGAGGAAATTCAATTTCAGTAGCTTTATCTCATTTCCTCTGTTCCTCTGTCATCCCACAAGCCTGACCCTTTATTTAGGAGCTCAGAGCAAGCAGGGAAAAATGTATTGAACTTCGTGTTTGGCTTGGGAAATTCTTCCCCAAAGGACTGTTTGTCTGTTGTAACTGGCTGCCTGCTGCATTTATTTTATTTTGTTTCACTGGCTGTTAAGGACTTGAGTAGTTACATTGGCTCTGTTTTGCAAAATATTGTGTTTTGTCTGAGTGGTTTAGACTGAACTGAAGGATTATATCAGTACTAGTGATGGTTTATTTTGGTCTTTTTACCTGTGTGCTCAAACTCTGTCTGTACCACGAGCATCAGGCTGTGGTGGGAGGATGCTCAGGAGCCCTCATTGCCCACTCTGTGCACACAAACAGAAGTGCTCTGCTCTGTTGTAGAGGGAAATTTGGAGATAGAAGCAAGGCCACGGAACCCTGCACAGTGTGCTTGGCACCCAGTCACTGTGATAAAATGTTTTATTCAGAGGGACGCTCAAGACCCCTGAGCCATCACAGCTTCCCCAGCAGCTTGGTGTCCACCTCCAGGATATTCACCCTGGTTCACCACCCTTTCTCCCAGGGTCCTGGTGCCAGGATGCCTGCTTGCCCATGGCAGCTGGGAGCACGTCAGGCAGCAGGGCTCAGAGCCCAAAGAAACCTGTTCACAGTCCGGCTGCAGCGAGTCTGGCAGCCTAATACTTGCTCGTTCTCTGGGAAAGACTACACTTCAGAGCCTGGTGAAGCAGCCCCGAGCTCACTCCAGTCACGTGCAGAGAGGATTTGAATTACAACCCTCCAGCTGCACAGGCAGCCCAAGTGTCCTTGGCCTTGTGCAAATGGGGTGGGTTTTGTCTATTGATCTGTTTTTTTCCCCTCCAAGAGGACCTTCATAGGAGGAGGCAGTTGTTCAGAAATTAAGTCATGCTGCACTAGTAATTGCATTATTATTGCTCCCATGCTGCTATGGACATAGATATTTTACAGGAAATCACAAAGAAAAGACTATTACTTTGAGTGGGGCTGTAATTATCCAGACAACACAGCCCATGCTTGTCAGTCTAGCCCAGCCAATATTCTGACCTAAATTTTCAACAGGTACAAGTTTACTCTACATGACAGTTTTAACTTGTTAGACCTGGCTCATCATTCTAATATCTGAAAGAGTGAGCACTTAAACCTGAAGCAAAATTGCCCTGCCTATGAATAAGAGATGCAAGCTTCCAGTATCTCTACTCTATGTAGAGATGCTTTCTCTGTTTACCTGCCTGGGAGGTGTGAGGTGCATCTGTAGTGCTTGGTTCTGTTTTATGGAAGGTATATTTTATTGCCTCAGACTTAATGAAAATGAAGAAATCAGTAATCATATCTGATTACTCTAAATGCCATCTCTGCATCATTTGTAATAGGAGGCAAAATACCTTAAAAAGGAGCCAAAGTAAATCACTTCTTGTATGCATACTGTTTCATTTCAGTCTGTCCTAGAGTGAACATCTCCCTTGAACTCTTTCCTGTACAGGACATATCAATTATGCTCTTCATTTAGCAAGAAGTAAATGAATGGAAGTGTTAGTAAAATGCACCAAAGCACTTGTATGAGAATACATCCACTTCCTTGAAAAATGAAGCCTGGGAAGAGCACGTAGGAACAACAGCAAGCACATGAATTTAGGAGGAGCAGTTCAGTCTGGGAGCTGAAGGTGGAGGTGAAACTCCTGCCCTGGGCACTGTCTGGGCTGGCAGTGGCCACAGGGCAGGGCCAGGTCTTCTGCTCTCTGAGGACAGGGTGTTTCTGGGAGTGAAGAGAGATGGGCAGAGGGGATAGAGTCCCTGCATGCTGGCCCTTCCTACCAGAGCTGGGCTCATCCACGTTACACTGATTTATTTGTGGAAGAGGAGTTAGGGGAATCCATTTGCTAATCCTACAGCTGCCTCCCTCTTCCCAGGCTGCAATCTTCCAATAATTTCCCAATATAGACTCTACCTCTCCCTCTGCAGTTGTTTGTTATTTTTAATAACAAAATGCTATCCGCTCTGGCTGATGCTTAGAAACCTTTTTTCTTCATCAAATCCACTTCCACCTAAAGTATGTAAAGAACTTTCCTAATTCATAGAAATTTGTAAGACAAGCCACTTGCAGCAGACTTTTTCTTGTCTAAATACATGGATCATTTTAATCTAAGGAAATTAGACACATGCTCAAAGTGTAAACCAACTGTCCAAGAAAATTAGGGAGAATTGGAAGGCTGATTCTGCAATCACTCATAAACCCTGAATGTACACTTTACTTTTGAGTAGCCATGTAACAGTTTCTAGAAATGGTTTTTAGGTGGCCAAGGATGGCCCCCAGCACTCCTCCAGCTGTTCACTGGGGACAATGTGGAGGCAGTGGCTCCACTAGGCATTGCTTCAGCTTCCTGCTTAATGAGCTGCTTAGAGCTTGACCCAATGCAAGGTTTAAGTGACTAACAAAAGACATAGATATTATTAAGATGCCAACATCTCAAATCCATACCTTCCTGCTTAACTTTACAAGGCTCTGAACACTGCCAACTCTGTGCCTGCAGGTGCCTGGGACGGTCCCTGATGCTCTCCTCGTGTCTGGGCTTGATCACAACCCCAAAATACTGTGCTTGTTTGCCCTGAGGACCTGCCACAGTGGGCTGGGCACACAACCACAGGGCGGATCCACCGCAGGAGGCAGCAGTGGTGAGGGAGCACCTTTGACTACAGCTACCCCCCAACTCTGTTGCTGAAGGTAAAGGCAAGATTTATCAGGCCTGAGGAAGGGCTGTAGTGTCACTGCTTAATATGGCAGGCACTCATGGGGAAAAGAGGGAGTCAGTAAAATCCAGGGATCTCCACCTGCTAGCCAGCCAAGCAAGTTCAGGATCCCTTTGTCCTGGCCAGAAGAGCAGGGAGAGGATCTCTAAGAGATCCTCATGCACCGTGTCTCTTGGTGCTGGGCTGCAGGTGCTCCCTGGAGAAGGTGGTGGCTGAGGTGTTGTTATTCTGATCCCTTTGTCCCGAGTGTTTGGTTTCACAAGTCCTGGGGAGTCAAATAAGAAATCTGTGAGCCCAAAGCCAGAGGTCCCACCCATCTCTCATGCCCTTGTCACCCCACTCTGTGTCTCATGGTGACACTGGCACTCACGTGTTGGCTTTGTGTTTGAACCACCTCAGGTTAACAACTCAGAAGCAAACAAACACTGGTGAGTCAAAGGGGAGGGTCCAGTCAGGGCCAGAGCTGGTGTAAGCAGGAGGCAGGATTGGGAAAGGAGAGGAACACACAGCCCTCCTCTTTCTCCTGAGCTGAGCATTTTGGTGGCTGCATCCCCAGGCTGTGTGTGTGCTTTCCAGGGAGCACTAGTGCCCAGCTGCAGGCTTGGGTCCTCCTTGCACAGAACGAACACCTCTGCTGAGGAAAATATTAGCAAAGATCTGAGGAATGAAGAAGATTGGTATAGCTTCATTAGAAAAAGATTAAACAGTATGAACATAGGCTACTGTCCAAAGAATCATGTACAGTCTAAACTGTGGCTGCTGGGGATATGTTCGTACTAGGCACATGCTCTCCTAGTTTTGAATAAACGCTTTCTCCAAGAGTATAAACACTTATGATTTAATCTAGGAATTAGCCTCAGGGAAACCACAAATGTCTAGAGTAATATTTACATTTATTTCAGATAATCGATTGTTGTTGGTCAGTAAATAATTAATCTGAATTAAAGAGGAATCAGGTGACGCAGGTCAAACACACACACTTCTGCACTGCTGCAGGAAAAGAACTGAGCCTGAAGAGCAGCACGGGATGGGACAGGTTGCTTCCTTCTTGGCATTAGCTCAGCTGATCTAAGTAGGCAGCAGAGACCAAGAAAATGTATATCTTACCAAGACCTTTCTGCCCATCCTGCCCTTCAGAAAGCAAAGAACTGCCAGGTGATGGCACATAAGAAGGTCATAATTTGACCCAGAGATACATAAAACCATTCATCTGACAGAAATTCATTGGCAGATACATTTCCCAAACCACTTTATTCTGCTTATGCAGAATGTTACCTTTAACTCCATGACATCTGCATGCTCTCAAGTCTATTTTCCCAATATTTCTTCAGCACTGATAAAAGACATAAGCAGGAAACACCCAAGAAATTACAACTGAAAAGTCAAATGGATTTGCTATGGGTCTAAATCTTAAATTCTAGCAAGGAAGACATAAAGGCCTATTTGAGATAGAAATCCTTTTCTATGTATGTCTCTATGTTAAAGAGAAGGAAAATGAAAAAGAGAAAGTAAAAGAGAATGAAAAAGAGAAAGAAAGAGAGAGAGAAAGGAAAGAAAAAGAAAGGGAAAAGGAGAGGGAAAGGGAAAGGGAAAGGGAAAGGGAAAGGGAAAGGGAAAGGGAAAGGGAAAGGGAAAGGGAAAGGAAGAAAAAAAGTATTTTGAGAGTGAATTTTTCAGCCATTTTCCTCTCTTTTTGAGCTGGCACTCCATGATAACATTCCCATTATGTGTCGTCTCTGGTGTATTACTATCAAAGCACACAGAATTTTTCCATTGAGTGGAAAATTGGCAAGGCTTTCTTGTTTACAACTGCAAAGGTAACAACTCCAACAAAGTAATGGACATAATTATGCCACTTTCAGCCAAATTGTGGGAAAAATAACTTTCCGTTCTGTTAGCCCGGCCAGTGTACCTGAATGTTTTATTCTTCAAACCAACATGGCCTTGGCTTGTTAGCAGTGTCCCTGTTCAGAGAGGGCTGCACCCAGTGACTTCTGGCTTCAGCAAATGACAAAAATAAAAAGGTTCCCCCTGTAGTTTAAGGATTTTCCCCGTACTTGCTGCTCTCAGCATAATTATGCCACTTTCAGCCAAATTGTGGGAAAAATAACTTTCCATTCTGTTAGCCCGGCCAGTGTACCTGAATGTTTTATTCTTCAAACCAACATGGACTTGGCTTGTTAGCAGTGTCCCTGTTCAGAGAGGGCTGCACCCAGTGACTTCCTGGCTTCAGCAAATGACAAAAATAAAAAGGTTCCCCCTGCAAGTGTAGTTTAAGGATTTTCCCTGTACTTGGTGCTCTCAGTAGCCTCAGCTTTGGCAGAAGAGTGTGAGATTGGCTTTAATTCTATCCCACAGGTTAGATCAGCAAGCAAAGCTCTGGGCTAGAAGGGAACTGGGTGGTTGTACCCCTCTCAGCAGTGTTCTCCTGCAGTCCTTTTGGGCTCCACTGTGTGCTGCTGCCTCTTACCAACCACCCTTGAAAGACCAAGTCAGGTCTGAGACTGAAATATAAACAGGCAGATGCTGCACTGCTGTAGTGAACATGCCATCCCATTATAAAGATTCACAGGTAACGCAGTGTAGTGCAAACCCAGTTAAGAAAAAGCTCTGAATGCAGTCAAAAGTAGAGCTGGGCTATTTAGAGGCACTTGAAAAGCACAGGAATGTTATTCTTTCAATGTTTTCTCTTTGTGGCTCTCAAAGCATTTTATGAGCATCCATCGAGCCTCACCACCCCCCCGTGAGGTGTTAGAACATTGCTGCTTCCCCAAGGGTAGGTAACACGATTCCTGTGCACCCACACAGAGATCCGTGGAGGTTTCAAAGATGCCAAACCCCCAGAACTGCCAGCCACTGGTATGCATAACTTGTGAGCCCAAACAAGCACGAATAAAACTGCGATGGCAGGCTGATTTTTATTTACCTCCTAGTGAAAAAAAAAAGCTTAGGAGTACACTTTTTCAAGTGTGTCTCCATAGCTTTGAGAGCAAGAAACTTTTTATTTACTTCCTTTTTTTTTGCCTAAAGAAAGCAGAGAGTAGACAACCTAGCTAAGGATGCAGTTTGCAGTTTCGGGCAGTTTGGTCTGTAAGTAAAACAAAGTACACACCATATTGGATGACTCACAGTGAAATTGCAAGAGCAGATGAAATCAGTGAAAGCCATGAGCTCTCCTGTAAACAACTGCAGAGTTATAGACACCAACAGTGCAGTGTTAGGCACCTGTTAGGGGAGGACACCACTGAAGCACACCACACGGTGATGGGATGTGATGGGATGCACTGCACTAGGCAAAGAGCAGTGTGGAGACCAGCACAAAGCCCAACTCTCAGCCTCTTCAGACCTGCATGAACAATAACATCTCAACCTAAAGGCATAATTCACTCCCTCCAGCTTGGCTAGTTCCCAGGAATTCCCCTCCCGGGGGTATTTCAGTGGAGAGAGCCCAGTGGCTAGGAGGTTTGGGACAGGAATGGGGAGAATGCAGCCACTCCCCGTTATCATTTTTCCCACCTGCCCTCCCACGGTGCCGAGATTTTCCCCTGCCCCGACGCTTTTGTGGGAGCTCCAAAACCAGCAGCTGGCAAGGGGAGGTGAGGCAGCCAGAGCTGTGCTGCTGGGGGCTTCGAGGGGGGATGCAGAGACAACAGACCTCAAGACTGGGCCCTCTGCAGAGTTCCCTGTGGTCTGCTGGGAAACTCTTACGGTAAATGAACCTGTTTTGCAGGGTGAGGGCAGAGGAAACTGTCTTTTTCCTGACTGATCTGCAAAAGGACCATCAGGACCTACCGGCATCAACACAAAGTAAATGAGCTGCAATTAAGGTTGCTGGCACAATTTGCCCTGTCAGCTAGGGACCTCATACACCAAATTGAAAATCCCAGGACAGCAGCAGGATGCCGTGGTGATGAGGTCTGCAGAAAATCCTCCAGGAGACAAGGAGGAAAATATCACACAAAAGTTTATAAGAATTAACTCATTTCACAGACATTTAAACGCCAATGTGCTGGTAAAGTCAAGCCTAGAATAGACCTTGTTAGTATTAGGTCAAATAAGCCCCTGCATTGGAGCACTGCAGTTTTGCATGGCAGGTGAGCAGGAGAGGGCTGGCATTTGAAAGAGCCCCTATATTGTAATTTGGAGTTCAGGGAACTAGGCAGATCCTTGGTCTGGAATAGCCTATTTCACACCAGCAGTAGAAATTGCTCCCATTTTTGGTAGATGGCATTGACTCAGATGCTTGTCTACAGTCTTCTGCTCCATGTGCCCGTGCACGTTTGCAGGCTACAGATAAATATGTCTTGAGTTATGTTAGTATGACAAAGGTATGCAGCTAATGAATGTCAATACTATAAATACAACAGATCCACCCAAAATTTGTGGGAGAAAAAATAGCACCTGATGTGTTTTCAGCCAAGGGCTGGATTTTTCAGCTAAATCAGAACTGATGTCGCTGCTGCAAGTCATAGCACTAAAATATACCACGTGTATGTGATGCCCTCTGTGCTTTACATCTACAAATTAGCTCTCCATCATCCCAGTGAGCTATTACTATAATAATATAAAAAATAGGAGTGCTAACTTGCCAAAGCTCTACCGACTAAGCTAAAGCTATACAGCACTTGGGTGGCAGTGACAGATAGAAAACAAAGGCTGGGAACACCGATTTCTGAATTATTTCTTTTGCCTCTAGATAATATCTGTATGTAATAGAGATCAGCTAAAAGAATGGTGGTGGAGCAGATCTGAGGTTAGATACACACAGCCATTTTCTATTGCCATGTTGCTGTCTTTGCAAGAGCTGCTTAAAAAGGGATTGCTTTAAAGCTAAAAAAAAACCCCACCCAAACCCAAGAAACCTGTAACTGTATTTTGCAGCCTGATTATTTTTTTCCAGCTCTTTTGTCACAACTAAAATTAAGGTGGTTCCTTAAAATAAGCTGTACAAAACATGAGTTGTTTAAAATACAATCAATATTTTAAATAAATTCTGCTTTATTTTGATTTCAGTTGACAACCCATATTTATGATTTTTGTATAGTTAACATTTCCTCCATCTCCGATTTAACAATTCAGCGTTTCCAGATTATTTTATGTAATATTTGTGTTTGACCAATGATTTTTATATTGCTGTCTTGTATTCATTTTTTCTATTATGTATAATTGCTCAGCAAATTCAGTTATAAATGATGGAGTTACAGGACAATTTCTCTTTCAATCATGTTAGTTCTTTAGACTATTTTTCTTTCATCTAATTCTAATTTTAATTAGTTAGAGCAGCAATTGATTGTACTGGTGTGCTATTCAATTAATTCCACAGTGGTGACTGAGGTTATTTGCTGAGTGACAGCAAAATACCAGAGAACACCATATTTTACCATAATTACATACCAGTTCTACTGGAAACAGTGGTCCTTCATCTTGTATATCCAAATGCTGATCTTAAAGGCACACCTACTTACATCTCTTTTAACCTGTTTGTCATTAGAAAACAAGGATGACTTCACTTGTTATGTGTAGAGATCATAAGCTCTGTGACATTAAGAGGGAATTTTAAAAACTCACCTTAAAAACATCATCAGTTTTTTCATCAGAAGCAGGTGGAGTCTTGGTTTGTTATTGTACACCCATTGTGTTTTACTCCCTGTTATTGTAGATCACGTAGATGCAGGGAAAATCATCTAGTGATCACTCTACTCTTATGGTCCTTTTTGTCTTTTAACTCCAGATTGAAAGGTAAAATACAGACTACACTGTGTACACTTATATTTTCTGAACCAGACAAAGCAGATTTGGCTGTAGGCAATGTTTGATTTGTGTGAATTGTACATCTGTGTAGACTGTAGACTAAAACCTTGTGTGCTGTTCGGCAGCAGTCTGCATCACCTATTCAAATGGGAAATGTTGCACAAAGGTAAAACTCCTGCCAGCACAGAACAGCAGAAAACTACTGACAGTACCTGACCTAATTCAGAATCGCCAACCTCAAACATTCAAGAATTCAATCAGGAGACCAATCATGAAACAAATGTAAAACCCTGATTTAAAAGTACATTGATTTTTCTTTTATCTACAGGTTTCTAAGTTCACAGGGATCAGGCTTCCAGACTTTCCCTGGCAGTCATGAAGGAGGAAAACACAGTTTGAAGGTTGAGCTTCTTCCACAGCCTTATGTGTCTTGGAATGGGTGCTCTGAGAGTTACCAAATATTTTGTGCAACAATGACAATACTACGATAATTGGCAACATGGTTCTCAAAGGCAGGGCCCATGGTTAGTCAACAGTTATTATAAAATAAATGGAAAGGCTAATAAGGAGAATTAGTTTCCTTCTCCTCAGTCAGCTGCAGTATTGTTAGCTTGTGAATCTCTGACAGCAGCTAGAGCTCTTCAGAGTGAAGTCACCTCTCATGTATGAAGTTGGTAATTAAGACTGTAGACACGTAGTACAGAGCTGAGTAGGAACTTTAACCCAAGTCAGAGTCACATTACAGGATTGTTGTGCTGCCTTCTCTCACAACCTGTAGCTGCTTTTCCAGCCTCGTGGTCCAAATCAGTGCCACCATCCCCCTACTCTGTTTCCCAGGGTCTTGGGTTGACAGGATCCACCAACGTGACTATGGATCTGCAGCAAGTCCCGTTGCCTACCACCCCACACCATGGCTGCCATACCCATCTGGGATGGGCCAGAGAAGAAGTCCTGCCTATGCACATAGATACGGCAAGGTTGTGGCTGGTGAGCCCCGGGGAAGCTGCCATAGAGCTTGGCCAAGTTGAGGGACCACCAGGCTGAACTTCTCTCCATGAGTAAACAACTACATACGCTCGAGAACTGCTTCTTCCAAGCAAGGAAGGAATCCAGGGCCCCAGCGTCATGCAGCCTCCTGGATGTCCAAGTGAGAGAGAGCCTCCTGTTTCTCTCCTGCTTCTCCCTGCGTGCTTTCCCCATGAGAGGGGAGTACCAGCCTGCAGTCCCCAGCCAAGCCGAGGGCGGGTAACACATGGGACCTCCCCTGTCTCACTCGGCCCTGCCACGTGTCAGCGGGTTGGGTTCCTCCCCTGGGACAGCTGCACCTCATGGCTGGAAGAGGCAGCACCCGGGTCCCTGCAGCGTGGCAGGACAGCCAGCTCTGGAGAGAATTGGGGATTTACATGCAAAATGGAGATTAAGCTGCCGAGTCAAGCCGTTTAGTGGCAATGTTTTGAATTTCAGAACGGTATGAAAGATCAGTTCTAACCTTTGAATAGAGTTCAAAAGATGTCCCTCAGCACACTTTCACTTTTAAATAAACAGGAGAATCAAGGGCCCTGACATTTCCAAAGCCCAAAACACCGGTTTGTTTTCCTTACACAAATACTTGGAACCTTAGCAACTGTCTACAAAAGATAACGATAGAATTTGTCATAATAAAATGTGATCTGCTGATAGATTTAGCTTGCAGTTTTACAGCACCTTTGGGTAGCTTTGATCCATTGAAGAGAAGAATTTTGGATGTATTTTGAGCTCTAAGGACGCGTTCTTCCTCCTCAACGCTTTTCGTAAATGTCACTGAAGATGCAGCAGGCGTGCAGCAAGTGAGGAAAGCAGCTGTGTGACCGTCAGGCTGGATTAGAATCACTGTGCAAATATGCTTAGGTGACTCAGCAGTAACTAATTGAGTATTTGGGATCTATTCTCCCCTGGTAGTGGTCATGTAATTCCCCTTCATCTACATGGTAACTGAGTATATGCTTCATGCAGAAACTAGGTGATGTGTAGTGATACAAACCCTTTAAGCAGGAGGTTTGGTTTGGTTTTTTTTTTTTAGAGACAAAAAAAGACACTGTATTCAGCATTCCAAAATTAACTGAATTGAAAGCTAGTAAATTTTCTGAAAGGCGTTATCAAAATTAATATTTTTCTTTTATTAGAGAGAGTTAAAAATCACCTTTTTCCCCAGAGTACCCAGTGTTCCTTTCTGTCTCCATTTGTTAATGACACAGTATTACAACCACATGGGTATAAATGGAGTTTATTACAATATCAATGTCTTTAAAAGGCAGTTTTGAGAAGCAGGAGTAGAGATTTTTAAAACAGGTTAACTTAGATTTGGGAATATTTTCTCTCCAATGGACCAACACAGTTACCAAACATCTTTGCCATCCACTTCTGAACTGGACAACACAGTTTCCCAGCTTTTCAAACAACTTTCCAGTCCCTCCTTGTCATGTCCCTGCTAAAATGCCTCACAGTGTCCTACAGGAGCAGGTATTTTCTGGATAGAGCAGCCGGTGAGAAGACTCAGCGCCCCTGGGGGAAAGGATCAGGTATTTGTGCAGAAGGTGGAAGAAAGCCCCATCTGGGAGGAGGCAGTCATCTCCTCGCCACAATGGGGTATAAATACATCAGCATGGTTTGGATCAGCCACAAAGGTCACGTTTGCATGCCCACCCCGAGGGCTTTTAAGCCACCCCTCAGATGGACGGGTGGTAAAGCACAAGCAGCACCGCACCGGGGACAGAAATAGTCATAAAAAAAGGTGAAGAAAGAGAAAAGCCAAGACACAAAATGATTTTTTAGCTTCTTGTGCATGGTATGAATATCAAGACGAAGTGACTGCCATTAGGTAACTGCGAAATAAGCCCATCACACAAGCACTGGGTTTGTTGCTTGCACATAACCATGTTTGAAGCAGCAGCATGAGGCAGGCGGCTGCTGCCTTGCCGAAGAGGCATCTTCCTATCACTTAACCATTTTTTCTTTTATTTCTACTTTAGAGTTAGAGCCTTAGGCTGGGAGAAATATTCATGCTCTTCTCTCTTGTGTATATAATTCCTAAGGACTGCACCACTCCTGTGCATATGCAAAAGTGCATGCTTTGCATATTTACTTGCTTTATACAAAATAGTGTGCCCGCCACATCGTGTACCGCTTTCACTTCTCTGAAGATTCCCTCAAATTTATCATCTTCTCATATTTAGAATGTAATTCTTACTTAAATCACAAGCAGCCAGCTCTTAATAGCAGTTACTCCAGAGATAACAGCTAATTATGACATTTCAGAAAGCATACATTAATATTTCAGTAGGCTCAACGTTTTGAAATACTACTTAGGGCAACATCTTGGTCTTTTTAGCTGGTGAGATATAAAGATCTGTTCAGCTGACAGGCAGTTAAAACATCCTTCAACATACCCTTGCAAACACTTTTTACAGCACCTTCCGTTTGTCGTAAGCCGCAGTTTGGAAAACACAGCTTTAATGGATCATTTCTCAATGTAATTAAATATATTTAACAACAGTATACTTCAGAGTCCTTAAATTAGCCCTTTGCCTGCAGACACTGTATTCATCCAAATCCCTCCCTAAAAACATTCTTATTCTGTAAATCCCATTAGCATTAATCTGCTAAAGCTAGGTGTGCTTTATAATTTTATTTTTTTCAGATACCTGGAAAGCTTTCTACTGCTTGGTGTTTTATGGTGCTGAACAGTTTCAGATGCCTAATTTAACCTGGAAACCTTGTGGGGTCATGTCAGCTTCTCCTGGATACCCTCAACTCTTGGGAAAACGACAATGTGGAAGGTTTCTGGAGGATGACATTAGCAAGCATGTGATAAGAACAAAGCTGAGACTGAAACCTGTGTGTTATAAATGCAAAGAAGAGCAGGGATAATTCACCTCTCCTTTATCGTTCCCACAGTTCCATTTTGTTCCACGAACAACAGAGACATATCTGATAGTCCTCGGATAACTGATCCCCATTTAAATTCAGCCTAAGCCTCTGCACGTTGGAGCAAGGCCTGATGGTGTGTGCTGAGGCAGAGGCAGCAGGGACCCCAAACATTTTCCAGCTCTAAAAAAAGCATGGTCAGATTACTGGTTCAAAAGGAAGATTAACATGTCTCAGAATCGAAGTCAAATAGGCTGGAAAGGAAAGGGGCTTTCTTCTCCTCCCTTAGGTGCATGCAAAGTCTTTCCTGGAAGAAAGAAGAGGCCGCATTTTCTTTTCAGGTTTATCTCAACAGGCATGTGAAAGGCACTTGGGGCTTCCCAAACCATCAATTAAATGCTGCGAGAACTGGTGAAAGTTAACAAGGGGAAGAGGGAGTTACTCAGTGATTTCTAAACTACTGTAGGCAGGAGCTCCGAAAGATCTCTGAGTACTCATTTTTGAACCATTGAATTTAATGAGTTGAAAATCTTTGTCCAGAGTTCTCCCTGCTAGTTTTAGCTTGCTCAGAGAAACGAAGACAGCGGGTCTGCTGACTTTATTCTGGATTTGGGGAAGGTGGTGCTGCGTAGCCTTGCCTCCCAAGCTAGGAATTATGTCCCGAGGAGAGATGGAACCAGCACGGGCAAGGAGCTAGCCTCCTCCCTTTGGGCGCCGCCATGTTGGGAAGGGTTAATGGTTTTACAGCACTGGTTTTGACTGGCGACTCTCTGGGTCACTCCAGAGGGACGATCCTTCTGTCTCCACCGAGCCCAGGGACACTGACCCCCAGGGCAAAGCACCGGGGCCGGCAGGATCGAGACCGCCCGTGGCCTGGGGCCAGGCCGGCGGGTTGGCCGCTCCCACGAGAGAGCCCACGGGCGGCCCCGGGCAGGGCCCCGGGGCTC
>NW_008605096.1:0-2308 GCF_000691845.1 Merops nubicus | reverse complement strand
GGCCTCCAACCCAAAAGTAGGTGCCCACGTGAGCCTGGTGACATGCCACTGGAGCAGTCGTTAAGCTTGCATGCCACAAGGGTGGTGGCCTCCAACCCAAAAGTAGGTGCCCACGTGAGCCCAGAGAGGAAGGAAAAGTGTTGGCTCCAGGAGGAAACCAGAGCAAGATTGTACCCCTGCAAGAAGCTGCCTCCTGATGGAGCTGAAATTGGATTTATTTTGTAGAAAGAAAAGCAAACCCACAACTAGGAGCCCAGCCTGCCACTTGAGCTGTGAAAGGTGGTCAGGTGCCAGGGTTGGTGCCTGCTGAATATGTGAGGTGGAACATCTCCCTTCTGCTTTCAGCCCTAGCAAAACTCGAGCAGAACGAGGGTTCCTTTGTCTGCAAGAATACCTGACTCTAGAAAGCCCGGAAAACACTTCAGCTCAGGCTTGGTTCTACCCAGCTGCCTGTTTTTCTCAAAACTGCTAAGGCCATGGGACATTTGTGACCTCCAGCCTCCTAAAAAACACATTCAGATTGACCAGAAATGCTTGTGGGAAGGTAGGACAGCCAAACACATGCCCAGGGACGCTGCAACAGCCAAAGCCTTATCTCTTTTGGAAATGAAGCTAAAAAAAAAACCCTCCTAATTTGATGTTACGTTGGAAACCCAGACTGGCAGTGCCAGGGGAACGTTTGAGGTCTGCACAATTATTAATCTGCTGCTAACTCCCAGTGGCACTAGTGTCTGCAAATCAAGTGTATTTTGTGCCTTACTTGCTGTCGTTGGGTGGATGTGGGTGACAATTAGCTCTTCTCATCCAGCTGTAGGAGACACGTGGAGAACCCTAGAGCTCTGTTTCTCCAACTCCAAGGTTAGGGTGCCCACAGGGAATTTGGTGTCAGTATGGCAACAAACAGGGAAAAATGGAAGCAAAAAAGATGCAACTTTTTGGTAGGCATTTAAAAGCCAATGGGAGGCCCTATTATTGACCAGCAAGTGGAGTAGTTGCACGTGCTGGTTTAGGGTCTGAAGCAAGAAATTATTCAAGAAGGAAAGATACTGAAAAGCTCCATTTTGTGGGATTTAAAATGATCTGAAAAAAAAAAAATCTCATTTTCTTCAGCTATTTATTTCTGATAGTGTCACCTTTCCTTGTACCTGGGTTTGTTTTTCTTGCTGTTGTACATGTTTATGTAGATGAACAATCAAACTAACAGGTTTTCAGTGTGTGTTTTTTTTCCACACAAAAAGGCAAGCCTGATGTTAGAAGTCATATCTTTCTGAGAATAGTGTCCTAGATACAGGAAACTTTTCATCCTCAGCTTTTTTGGGTGTGCCCTGGTTTCACTGGGCCAGCATCCCAGCCAGCCATGGTCTGCAGGTTGTGAGCAGTTTAGAATCAGCCAGGACAGCTGAGCCCAGTTGGCTCCAGGTGTATCCCAGACCAAAAATATCATGCTAAGTATAAAGGGAGAAGTTTCCTGGTCCTTATCTTCCTTCTCCCTATCTATGGAGGGACTCACTCACCATTCTGCTTCTGAGGATGCTTTCCTGATTATGGTGACTGCTGGACATCCCCTGGGCTGAGTATAACTTTATATTGGCATTAATCTTTATTGTTGCTCTTTTGTTAAATCCAGTTTCATTTCAACCTGTGGATCTCTTCTCCTTTTCCCCCTTTTCTGCTGGGTAGGGATCATGGGGTGGTTGAGCAACTGCTGGAGTTTAGCCCTGGCTACACCCCTCCCTGTGTACATGAGGTTGTGAAAGGCTGGTCCTTCTTTTTTTTTCTGGAGCAGGACTAATCTCTCAAATGAATCCCTGCTGTCTGGGAGGAGATTAAATTCCCATGCACACATCTGTGAACAAGGTATTGAAGTAATTCAACAATTGAAGTGCAGCACAACATGGCCATTATTCCTTCTTTGTGTTTCTGCACACCCAAAATTATGGAAGCCCCCTGGGTATGTGCAACCTTAGAGAGGTTCATTCATCTCCTTGGGCCCTGGTGTAGCTCCTCACGCAGCACGAGCCTGTAACTTTGCAGAATTACCATAGAAACATCCTTGGCATCAAGGAGATGTTTGAAGAAGCATCCTTCTCCTGCCTCATGTGGGGGATTTGGGTTGCCTGGGGCTTTTAGTGGGCTGCAGAAGAGAGCTGGGGATCACGTGGGGCTGGGAGATGTTACTCCTGAGCTCTGATCCCACCCAGCTCTCTGCTCAGCCTTGGGAAAGCTGTCCTCTGGCAGTAATGCAGGTTTCCCAAAGAAGGCTGAAGTATTAAACTCATCTCAAAGGTGACCTGCTCTGTCTTAATAC
>NW_008605095.1:20667-51239 GCF_000691845.1 Merops nubicus | reverse complement strand
GGGCGGAGGGGGTACTGTGGGCAGCCGCGGGCTGCGCGGGCAGGGCATTCCCTTCTCCAGAGAGCCTTTAGCGCCTCATAAAGGGTGCTATATAATGTAGTTTTGTTGGACATAGCTTAAATATTGTTTTGGATCATCTATCCCGGCAGGTCTTTGGGGGATATTCTGGTGGTAAGTGAGATGGAGGAGAGGTGGTGAAGGTACAAAGGAGTATCATACAGATAATGAATCCGACTATGAGAAAGACCCTGCTGAAAAAATATGTAAGCAAATCATAAATGTCTCTCTTTCTTTAATTTCCACTTCCATCTGTTATAAATAAAAGAATATTACCCAGGCTGCTTACTTCTATTTTAACATTAATTTGCACTTTTCTGACATGCAGCTTCCCCCTACTTTTTTTATAACAGTTCATTTGTTGCTTTCATGGTAAAACTGGAAACGCTTGTGCTGAAACAAAATTTATGGGTGAGCTGTACAGAACTGAAATAAGCCTTTTCTGTTCATTTCAAAGCTGCTTTTCTTTAAGAACAATACTGTTAACAGAAAGCACCCTTTAGTTCTCTGGATTTGAAGCAAAAGCAAGTCCTGAAGGTCTGTTAGAGGTCTTTGATCCTTCTTTGTACATATGAAAAAGAGAAGTAGGGTTAATTATTACCAAATTAGCCATCTAGAGCTTAGGCATTACATTTTGCATTTATGACACTATTTTTCACTGTGGAGCCAGGCAGCCTGAGCAATCTCCTATTTCCTATTCTATGACTTCCCCCAAATTTGATGAGATGTGTCTAATAAGAACGACGGCTGTCTATATAGTTCACTATTTTTCCACAGGCTAAAAATGATTTTTTTCCTTACATAAAAAGGGAGTACTATGCATATATTGTGATTTGTATAAGGCACAGAACAAACTAGCACCAGAGCCAGAAATAGAACCTCTACAACATGACACTTCACTTACACCTTCTGATCATCACCTCAGGCTTCCTCTTGTAGCCTCTAATCCAGCAAAGCAGTCAAGCACAAGTGGTCTGATTAAAATCCATTAGACTATGCACTAGATGTTTGATTCTAATCACTGAAATTACTGGGGTAGGAGCTGACTTGAAATTACTGAAACTGAGTATCCAGTTTGTACGCACATCTAACAAGCTCTTCTGGGAGAAGCACTTGTGTTTCCTGTGTGAAACCAGAGCAGGGCATCTCAGAAGTGCTGCAGGAGGTGCTTTCTTCCTAATTCATTGCTTAAACTCTTCTAAACTCAGAATCTTCCTTGAGAAACATTTAGTGGGTTTATTATTCTCTTCTTACTATGTGAGGGCCTCAAGCTCTTAAGAAGGTCACTTCATTTTTCTCCTAAAGGTTAGGCAAGAATTGGACAAGGCTACTAAGAGAGGCACGTTAGATCCCATTTTAGGAATGTTTAGGGAAACAGAACAAAGCTCAGGGCTGCTATTTGTGCCCAAAGTGCTTCACTGCGTCAAAGCCATAACAGATAGTCCGCTGTTAGAAATGAGAACTTTCTGGAGATGTTTCTTAAATATAACTATATATTAAAAAAAATTCTTTGTGGAAGAAGCAATCAAACCTATGAAACAATTGACAGTCATTATACAAACCTCTGCCCTGTGCTTAATAAGGCTCTTTTGGTATTCATGCTGTGCCTAACATACTTGTATCATATACATCAAATGATTTACCATGTTGCTTTATATATATGCTCTCTGCACCACTTCACTGTACCTCTTCTGTCACCTTTCCTCTACCTCAATCCATAGATGCACCAACAGACGTTCAGAGAGGAGGTCGGGAATCATCATAAGAAGTGCAGTGCCAGCATCACAGCCCCTCGCTGGGCACACATCCCTGGTTTGTGCTAAGCCTTTGGAAGTGCAGCACAGGTTCTGGATATCCTGTCACCAGTGCCACACCAGCAGCACCAGTGCAGTCACAAGCTTTCATCATGCCCTTCTGCTAGGGCAGCTGTCCCGTGGTGGCCAGTGATGGGCTGCTGGTTTACAGCGGTGAAGACCATTTTCAGAGCCTTTTGTGGCATGTCAGCACAGGCTCTGAAGCAGTAGTTGTGAATCTAGGCCCCAGTTATAGTCAGAATTGCTTCTAAAGTGTTAGGGGGATACTGACCCATGAGGCCAGTCAGTCCTGTGGTCAGGAGAGATGCTTCAGAATACCCACATCCATCCTCCTGCGTGATCTGCATTGCTGTCCTGGTAAAAGCTAACACTCTCTTTCTGCTTTATCACGTGGGTATTGTTAGTGCAGGTATTGCTGGTACCTACTCCCTCTCTCTGCTACAAGGCTTACAATCCAAGAACTTCAACTACAGCACCTTTAGGCAGAAAAATCCAGACCTTTTTGCATTTCCTGAAAGTCTGGCTTACTGTTATCATGGTGTATGTCATCAGACTTAACCACAATCCGCAGCACTCTCCACAGTCATTGCGGAGCAACTTGTTCTAGTTAACGCAAGCTTTGAATGTAGCCCCAGCAGTTTTTGATTTTCAGGGAAAAAGTCCTGTCTGCCATTTATATGTTCTGCAGTGGCAGGTCTTTGACCTCATGACTTAGGACGAGAAAAGAGCTTTGTTTTGCCTGTCTTTGGTCCTGAACTTATACTGCTGTTTGCCTGTGGTGGTTTGTTTTTTTTTTTTTCCTTTCCTGTGGCTCTTCATAGGACCCAACTTTGACTGGTTCCCTTATGAGTATTCTAAGATCTAAGCAAAATGGAGATTTTTTGGTTCTTGGCTGACTAGGTGAATCACTGTAAGGGAAGCCTCAAGGACATTCCTGCATCTAGATAATGTGGAAGGCTGGGAATTTGGCTTTGAGGTTGTCCTCAAGGATAATGTAGATGCACCCTGTAGGAAGTATTAGTTAATTCACCTGTGATTTGGAGTCAGGAGTTGTGATTTTATTCCTGGTTCTATCACATGGGTATAACTGAAGGCAAGTTAGTTTTTCTCACTGGGTTAGATCTTCAGTTGTGTATCTTATAGCTCAAATTAAATCAAAGGAGCAATGGCAATTTATGCCATATGGCCATCCAGTCACCCCCCAGTATGTTTTCCTCTCTCTTGAAAAATAATGTAAAGATAATTATCTGTAATATTGTACTTGAGATAATGTAAAACAATTCTGTATGAATTCCAAACCAAAATAATCTGGTTCTGAAACTTCAAAAGTTTCTGTATTTAAAGTGTTCTTGAAGAATAATAAGAATAATAAGCATCCCTAGGGCAATAGTGTGCTTCTCACTTTGCTGTGCAGTGAAGCTCTGCAGCCCTTAGCTGTCCTCACACAAATCTGAGAAGTGAGCCAACAGCATGAGAGTTGTGTCTTTGTAATTGTTCCTTATTGCTTTATTAAATGAAAATATGAATTTTCTTTGCTCTTCTATGTCCATTTTTTCATTTGAACTGAAATGGTCCACTGTGATTTTGTGCCTGTTAGGGTGGATGCAGCTCTGCACCGGCACGCAAAGTTTAGTAACTCATCATTCTTTCCAGAGGTGCTAGTGGAGTTGTGTCAATGAACTGACTTCCCACAAGGTTGCTGGAGCTTGATCAGCGATATTGTTCATGTAGCTAGAACAGGAGATTCCACAGACCCGTGATTTTCTAATTCAGATTTCAGAAGTCAATGGATGGTTTTGAGAAACTATATTTTCAACATGCTTAAAAAATATTGTACACAGTAGCATGCTGTTCTCTTCAGAACATTTAATTATCCAACCATTAGTCTTACAGCATGCTAAGGTCTTAATCAGGTTATGCCACATTTTGCTAGATGTTGAAGAAAATAGTATTAAAAATCCCAACACCCTAAATCACAGTCTAACTGTTGTATAGAAGAGGCAAAGAAGGCAGGCTAAGTGGGAAGGAAGAGAATGGAGAAACAAATCTGGTATGTGCAATCAACTGATCAGGAGTAGAGATCATAGCTGGCTACCTGCCTAGTTGTTATCAAAACACATGTTTAGAAGTATTCCCTTAAGGCAATTCCAGCAAAACAATTTCTAAAAGATCATGTAGTTAGTTTTAACTAAAAAAAATTATAAACACTTATGTCTGATCATAGAGAGACTGCAATCACATGACCACACTTCTATCTTCAAATACTTGCTCAATTTTGCCCTCTTTTTTTCAGAATTTTTCCCATTTAAATAAACCACCCTCAGCCTATCTTAATGATCTTATCTACTTCGCTCTTCCTCTTCCCTTTTTATTTTCAGTCTTAACCAAAACTGGACCTCTTCCCCAAACTTTTTTTTTGTTTGTTTTTTTTTTTGCTGCATGTAATCAAGAATATGCTAAGAACAAGTTCACTTACTTTTTAAAATCAGTGCTTCTTTTTAAATTGTTTTCCAAAATACTATTTTATGCCACAGCTCTGATTCAATGGCCTTTTTAGTTAAGGCATAAACTTACAGAAACGTAGTAGTCAAGACCCTCAGCTAATACTAATAATGTAGTTTCCTGTGAGTTGTATCAGTACAGTCCTGCTAATGATACAATTCTGCTTTCTCTGATTTGTCATTACTTTGGCATCTGGAAGCTCACTTCAGTAGTTTATATAAAATTGCATACTGCCTGTATCAAATTCTATACTCCAAAATACACATACTGCAAACACAAATCCAGATTTCTGTTCTGAGCAATTTCAGTTCCTTATGGAATGACTGCATACTGTGGGTACTTATTCCCTCTGCAGTTCAGATCCTAAGAGTCTGAACTTAGCCACTCAGAAACTGATAATTGTTTCAAAAAGTGTAAAAGGGGTATAGAGTTGAGGTTTCATTAATTCCACCCCTATAGCAAAGCACTTGGATGTCTGTATCTTTACTCAGGAGACAGTCAATAGGACCCAAGTATAAGTGTATTTCTGAACTGGAGCCTAACCCATTTGTTCTTTTTGGAGATTCAGGCATAAAGAGAAGAGCCTCTCCTCTAAAGATGACATAGTAAGTGACTTGTAGAGCAGCCTTACTTCAGCTTTTGGATGAGTTTCGCCTCCTAGAGAAAAGTAGGTTTATTCGAAGAAATGAAAGACAAGAAGATGTACAGCTTGTCACCACTCTTAAATAAGCAGCTTTGATAAACATCACTAACGTTAAGAAGACATCTGACCAGAGTCAATGTTTCAGAAGAAACAGTAACTAGAACTAATCCCTAAGCAATTGTCTGCAACCACAGTTGTAATACATCATTCTTTCACATATTCTGCCTTGAAAGACTTGACAATTTGATTATTTTTCCTTTTTTTCTGAGTTATATATGATAAACTATACTTTCCTGTATGATGTGATAGCAGCTGCGTCCTACTGTCTATAAGAAATATTCCATGTTAGCCACAGCCATAAAGTGCCAAAAGAATAAGGAAAAGGATAAACAAAAAAGTGTAAGTTATAAAAAGGATGAGTTTCAGCTGATACTTGCTGCCAGTTTCTTTTAAGCAGCTGTTCTTCTGACATTCATCTGTTTTTAGTCTGAAGTCTGATCTAGTTTGACACAGATTTCCTACCTCATGATTTGTAAAGCTTTCATATATTTTCCCTAGATACGTTGTTGCACTTTTCCTCACCTTAAAACTCTTCACGATCTTCTAAAAAAACGAAGAGCTGTGAAAAAATAGTTTAAAACAACCTAAAACCAAGAGACTATAAAGACTACATGAAGATGACTTGTGAAAAGCAGTCATGGGTTCTAATAATATCTTCAAAGTAATAACTGAAGTGATGAGAGGACAGCTTCAAGACTTGGTTGGAAAGGCTTATGAAGGTATAACTTTTTTTTTTTTTATTCAGGAAAATACTATGACAGGAGTTTATCTGAGGAAAGGTAACAAAAAAAATCATAGTCCAGACTGGTGACTATCACCTAATGCACATTAATTCCTTACTGAAATTCCACAGAAAGATTACTTCTTAGAAGCCTATTTATTCTGTGGAACATGACTTTGTATAGCAAAGTGTTTTATTTCTTGATTTTTCTGTGTTGTGTGTGATGTGCTTGCTCTCTCTCAAAATGTGGAGCTATAGAACTGTGGCTCCATTGTTTCTATGATATATTCCACCTTCTGGCCTATTCCTTTTGCTCTGGTGTTAAACTCATACTTTTATCAAGGAATGAACAGAATTTTATAGCATGGCCAAAACATCAGAAACATGATAATGCTCCTATTGTTCTGCAACCTAACATCATGCTTTATGAAGAAATTCCTCCCTTTATTTATTCTGGACCTGGACAACTTGGTTCATTTGATACCAACAAGTTCTTATAATAAAATAAACAGAGAATATTTGTTGCATACCGACATATGGGATTTTATTTTAAGTTTTCAATAAACCTTGCTTTTGCACTGTACAAAATACTGTTATTAAACTACTGTCTGATTTGTCACTTAGTATTAATACCAAGCAATTGAAGAGCTCCATAATCTATGAGACATTAGATCCTTGGTATGTTCCACAAGATCACAGCAAATGCCTGGATGAAGCCTTATACCCCATTGGATTCCTGCCCAAGTGCATGTTTGTGCAGCAGTGTTGATCTGAAAGAAAATAATCTGGAAGCACAGACATAGATAGGTGTAAAACAACGGAGGAATCCAAGGAATCAGATTCAGAGGGATGAGCCTTGTATAGGAAGTGTCAGTAGGTCAGAGATAGCAGCCTGGTTGCCTTCTGCAAAGGGAAAATTAGTTATCTGGGGACTGGAGATTTTGTAAGCAGGAACTGTATGGAGATGCAATCTACAAGATACTGCAGAATGGAAACGGGTCTATAAGGTAATGATAGGTTATATACTGCGATTGCCATAATATCTCAGTATCAAGTGTTTTTAGAAATTTTAGGTGGCACTGCTATGGCAGTGCAACAGTTTGCAGCAATCACAATACAGATCTTGTGTTCAGCTTCTCCTGAACATGCAGCATCTGGCCCTACACTGCCCATGCCTTTCTTCTGCAACCCAGAACAGGTGCTACTTGCACAATCTTCCTTCTCCAGCAGGAGAAAGAGCAGAGGCTAGAAGCAATCTGTGTTCTCACTCCTTTTCTCTGTCCTTTGAAACACCTGTATCTTCTCAGAGAAGACTGAGGTGTTCAGTAGGAAATCTGTATGTTTTAGAAGGGGAGAGGATGACAAAATGTAGTATTGTGGGACAGAAGAGTCAAAGGAAGTGAACACAAAGGAATACTCTGAGAATTCACAACTCTGAGAATGTGTCTTGCAGCATCCCGTGTCAGAAGTTATTTTCAACCATAGAATCAATCACAGACTACCAGGAAGGGACTTCAAGGATCATGTGGTTCAGACTTTCATGGCAAAAGCCTGGTCCAGACAAGATGGCCCAGCACCTTGTCCAGATGAATCTTAAAAGTGTCCACCACTTCCCTGGAGAGATTATTCCAATGGCTGATTGCTCTCATTGTGAAAAAATTTCCTTCAGATCTCCTCAGGAGTAATTTGTACCCGTTACCCCTTGTCTTTTCCATGTAACTCTGTAAAATGGGAGTCTCTATCTTCTTTGTAGCCATCCTTTAGACACTGGAACATGGTGATAAGGTCTTCCCTAAGCTGCCTTTTATCAAAGCTGAACAAACCGAGTTCTCTCAGTCTTTCCTCATATAGAGGGCTTCCCGGTCCTTTGATCATCTTTGTGGCCCTTCTCTGCATGCTCTCCAGCCTGTCCACATCTTTTCTGTATGTCAGAGACCAAAACTGAGCAGAGTATTCCAGAAGAAGAGGTCCTGGTTCCTTCATGGCACAGAAGTGGCTGCTCTGGAAGGGAAGTGACCATTTGTGCAGAAGATTTAGTGGGCCTGAAACACTTAGAACTTCCTGACACTTATTTGCTACTGGTATCACTGAAAGATTCAAAAAGTATCACTCATCAGTAGCACAGGAAAAATGTGTATGTAGGGTCACTGAGAATTGTTTGCTCTTAGTTTCTACCAATCTTTGCTGTATTTATTTACCGAAAGTGATGAAAGCCTGTTACTTCATCACGTTCTGTATTTCTGTCCCAAATAGAGTGTTCACATAAGGAAAACAAAATCAGTCAAATCAGCTGTAAGAACCTGCTTTACACAGTCACGCCGTACTCATGTTCTGGTAAACTGCAGCTATGCTGACTTCTGCAACCCCAGTCAGGTACTTGGCTTTCTACAGCCATATCTTTTGGTCTGAAGTGCCAAACAAAATGGTGCCACTCTTCAAAGCTCTTGGCCGAGTCTTACAGAAGAACCTGTTTGACCTTCCCTTTCACGTGCTGCAAAGCGTTTGTAACATGGCAACATCTCAAGTTAAGTAGAGCACGTAAGGCTGAGCCCAGTCTTACTCCACTCCATGACTTGAGTTGCCCAAGAGCAGGACTTCCTTGCAGCATGGAGGCAGAAAAGCCAGAAGCAATGGCAGGAGCTTTGGCTTCCCCTCTGGAGGATGCAGTGAGTGGCTGGTGGGAGAACAAGCAGGTTGTGTATGAGCCTGGTGTTACAGTGCCAGCAGGTGCTGCCTGAAGAGCTGAGCAGTCTCCTGTGCTGAGCAGCAACCCGCAGCAGGTTGGCTGGTACCGAGCGGTCAGACTGCATGCGGGCTGCCATCAGTCATGCTGAGCAGGGCTGTCAAGCACCATCTGGAGATAGGCTGGAGAAGGAAAATCTGTGTTGCTGGGCATTTGTGAGGCAACTATTCCTGTGATTTATCCAAGCTGCATGAGCACTGCTGATGAACAGGTACCGAGCGGTCAGACTGCATGCGGGCTGCCATCAGTCATGCTGAGCAGGGCTGTCAAGCACCACCTGGAGATAGGCTGGAGAAGGCTGTTCCCTTGTCCTAGACAGGCACTTGTTCATCAAAACGTGCTCTTTGTTTCCCTTCCTAGTTCCACTTGCTAAATAGACATAATTCAAAAAGAAAGAATGGTTATTCTTTCATTTTGTGCCTCTTCATCAGCCACAGAAAAGAATGAAGGATGCAATGATAGGACATCTGATATCTCTGAGGCTCATATATCTGAGAGTCAAGGGGGGATCTTACTACCTGCAGATAAATGTACAGGACAATTGTTCACTGTTAATTCAGAGAGCCCGACCTATTTTCTAGTGCCCTGCCTCACAGAGCTGTATGCTGTACCTGGCAGAAGATCTAATTACTCAAAGACTAGCTGTTGATGGTGTTATGATCTTGGTTGACTGAAAACAGAAAGGTTTTGTTCTGTAAACCTGTCTGAATGGTGATGTGTCCAGTACTGTTTGTGCTATTCATGCTGCCAGGGAAGAGCTTTAGCCAGCAGTGGGTTCAAGATATAACTTGATGATAGGCCTGGATTCAAGGGCTCTGAGGACACCACTACTATCTGGAGGAGTGGAAGGTGCTTTCTGTGAAGGAATAGAGGAGGAGATGGGGTGGATGTATCAAATACTAATAATTTGTGGTATTGATATATGGTTTCAAATAAATTCTTATTTCCTCGACTCTTTATGTTGACAGGAGTGTGCAGACAGAGGCCAAAAGCCATTATGTGGAGAGTTCAGATTCATGAAAGCTATCTTTTCCTCATGATAGGAGGTTTATTTTAAGAACAAATTTTATGATTTAAAGAACAAATGCCAGTGGGAGATGTTAACTTGCTGGAGAAGACTCCTAGCACAGAGGAAGTCAGTGGGCAGAATGGCACATGTGTTGAAATGTGCAGGAAGATGGTGCAGTATAACTCTTAACCTGCAGTTAAGAGTTATACTGCAGTATTTATGAAAATGCACAGAGGTTTACAGATCAGTGCTACATTTTCATGCCGGATTTGCAGCAGAGCAACCTTGAAAAGTATCTATAAGACCTTGCACGGTGTTACAGTTATTCAAAGAAAGAATTACAAATAGTAATTAAGTGCTATAATAAAGACCCTATCTTTTGCAACATAAAATGAAAGATTCTGATGTTTTAAGAGTACCTCAGGATCCTTAGTGCTGTAAATAGCAGTGTATGCTGTTGGTGCTGTCATATACTGCAATTTTTTCCCAATTAGAGGCTTATCTTTTAGGCAACTATGGAAAAGTGACTTAATTTTCATCAGTTCTGGCCTGTACTAACATGCCATGTAGATGAGCTCTGCACATCTGCTCTTCCTTCAGCCCTGCTAGTTCAGTCCCAGTCAAAGCTCACTGTTGCCAAGACCACACCAAAGTTTTGTGAGGGTGCTGGCTTCTTTGCTGGGGAACAGCTCACCTGCATGTCAGGCAGGAAGGTCTTCAACTTTCCACTGCAAGCCTCCGTGAGGTCTTTGCTGGATAGACTGGTGTTGCGTCTGAGGCCCTGGGTCAGTGAGCATTGTCTGTCTTTGGCTTGGGCTGTCTGGAGGGGCGATAGTCCCCACTGGGTCAAGGGGCAGATGCTGCCTTTCACCCTGTGAAAAGGCAATGTACAGCATGTTATGTGCTGCTTGGTTCTTTCTGGCTAAGCCATAGGGAGCAGCATGGAAGGATTTTTGGAATGCCAAGAATTGTGTAGTAGAATCCTGATATGGGGAGGCTGGTGACACACAATGTGAATTTGTAGCCTTATCCACGTGGATTGGACTTGAAATAACTTCCAGTCTCCTTGGTGGTTTGTTCAGAGGAGATTTTCCAGTACTTAAAGGAGGCCTATACGAAAGATAGGGACAGACTTTTTAGCAGTGCCTGTTGTGGCAGGACAAGCGGTGAAGGTTTTAAACTAAAAGAGCAGAGATTTAGACTAGAGAGAAGGAATAAACTGGCTGCGCAGGGCAGTAGTGGAGTCACCATCCCTGGAGGTATTTAAAAGACATGTAGATGTGGTGCTGAGGGACATGGTGTAGTGGTGACCTAGCAGTGCTGGGTAATAGTTGGACTTGATGGTCTTAAAGGTCTCATGCAACCAAAACGATTTTATGAATCTGTGTCACAGATTTGCATTGGACTGACTCAGTATAAATAATTGTACTATTTATTGAGTCTTTAATTCTTTGAAAATGGTGCTAACACTGTACATGTCTTGCTGTTTTGGTATTCACAGATTTGACATCCCTCTTCTTCAGCATACATGCTTTGAAAATAGAAATGCATGTTGAAATAAGACTGTATAGAAGAGTGTATAAGCATAACATTTTGGAAACCAATAACCTCTCTGGTTTAAAAGGCTTTGATGGCTACCTTTTAATTAAGGATTTGCAAACAGCAATTTTCATCCCTATTTCACAAGAAATATGGTTCTGTTCAAAGCTGTCCTTTTATGACATGATATCATTACCTCAATTCCACTTTACAGCTAGGCTCTTTCTCTTCTTGCTGAAACGATGCAGATACTTATTTTTAAAGACAAGGTATTGTGGATATGATTCACATTTGTCTGTCGTTATGTCTATTTCATCTTCCTCTTTTGTGAATAGTGTTTTGTACTTCCAATAAGCATTTTAACTTAACCACTGCCTTCCGCAGAAGCTCAGAATTAAACTCTAAATGTTATTTACTTCTTCCCTTTAATTATAAAAATACATCAGGTTAGTTTGTAATTAAGGATAATGATAATGTTTGATACCTTGTGGGAAGAAGTTTAAATATTCCATCACCAAGGAGCTGTGGAAAGGAGGGTAGCAAAGACAGCAGAAAGTTTTTTTTTTTTCCTCTCTCTCCTGGAATGGAGAACAAAGATTAACCCCCAGCAAATTTGGTACATAAACCAAATGTAGGAAGATGGTAGCAGTTGTAGATCCACTGCATGCAGAAGAACAGAGGGAGAACTGAAAAGCAGTGAGATGAGCGTATCTGGATTTTGAGGTCCACCTTCAGAAGGTCACCATTCATACCTAACTGCCTGTGTCCTCCCAGTGGAGACAGCAGAAAAAAGGAGGCATCAGGAGGTTCCAGCCAGATCTACCTCTTGATCTAAGTTGCATGTAATAATATGGTATGAAGATGTTGGACTTGGCACAAAAGTGGCTGAGACTTTATCGTAGGTCCCCTTTGAAGGACTTGTCTTTCAAAGAGGTGGAACAAACAGTTGCAGCTCCTAATCTGTTAGGGTGCCACAGAAATATACACAAGTGCTTTGTCAGCACTCTCAAGTAAAAGGGGGCACTGCTGAATGACATCTTTGCATCCTCATAATGAAGTCACTAGCTGCTACAGACAAATGTGTATTGTGAGGATGATAACAAATTGGAGTTTTGTCAGGCCTGAATATCTCTTGAGGAAGTTGTTTTATGTCTTATAGTCAAGTATAATGAAATTTTCCTGTATATTTGCTAAGTATGTCTTTACAGAAGGGAAGGGATAAAGAGAATGAGGGCTACTATAATACCACCCATTCACACCTCATTATCACTATATTGAAAAGTCAATATATCCTCCTCCCATATGGGTGAAAAATGTGCCTTGGACATCCATGTTGTTCTAAACTATGAATGCTCATCAGTGTAGGTTGTATGTACCTCAGGAGATTTTAAATTCCAGCCCATAAAACACTGCACATAGGGATGACTTTCCTTCCCTGCTTAGAGGATGAAAAACCTGAACCAGCATGTTGAAGTTTGCTGATGCTTTATCTCCTGCTTGTTTCATATATGTATGTATTAGTAACAATCTCCTGCCGAAATTAAGCCATCTTGATGTAGTTCTTTTTACATCTGAATTATGCTGACATATGTGGAAGACCACAAGAAGAGAGAAAAGAAGGTCTTTTACTCAGCTGTAAAGAATGAATGAAAATTGCTCTGTTCTGGCTGTGTGGCTTAAATATGTAATTTACTAACTTGTGGGATATACTGAAGACTGGATAACTTTTGCTGAGTTTGAAAGACTTTATTTTGTAAAAATATTGCTTTATGGAAAATTGCAAATTGTAAAAAATCTGTTACAGCATTGTTTTATCTACAGATGTTAGCTGTTTTAAAAGGCAATCAAGTTTACAGCTGAGATCACAATTAAACTTGTTTTTGTAATATTCTCTGCCTTACTTTTTAAATATTTTTGGCAGATGTGATTGCTTTCAGGTAGGGGAAGTTCCCTGAATACAATGAACAAGAAAAGTACAGTTGCATGCTGACTCTAGAGAGATTGGAGAGGGCAAAATAACTCAAATAACACCTTATCTGAAAAGGTCAGAGCCTCTCCCTTGGTTCTGCTGGGTTTAGCCCAGCAGAATCGGCTAGAAATGCTTTTGGGGACTCCTGTGAGACTACACCATAGCTCTGCCATCCTCAGAACAGGAAAGCTGCACCATATGTAATAACAGCCAACCAACAGCTGCTTTACAAAATAAAAGGGT
Organism: Merops nubicus; assembly: GCF_000691845.1. Classification (NCBI taxonomy): domain Eukaryota; kingdom Metazoa; phylum Chordata; class Aves; order Coraciiformes; family Meropidae; genus Merops; species Merops nubicus. The sequence goes on along the minus strand of NW_008605095.1, from coordinate 37,939 downwards.
CTTTAATAGTTTAACAAATGAGGATATGCATATGTTGCCATTGGGAGGTGCCCTTGCAGTATGTGTGGCCATCCTGAGATAACTTTCACCTCAATAACAGCGAGCTCAGGTAGCTGCATCAGCGAGTCTTTAGTGGCACTGGCTTTACTCCAGGCTATATGAAGATACATGAGTACTTGGTTTTCTAGATTTTGCTGAAGTTGGTTTTGCCACACCTTTACTGATGGTGTTGCTCAAACAGGAGAAATTAAAGCTTTCCAGGCTCTGCTTATGTCAGCTCTAATTGCACCTTGCTATGGTGGAAGTGTACCTGCAAAAAGTAGTGAATTGGTTTTAAAAAGGGAGGAAGTAACTATTCTTTGTTCTGTGTGTAGCATAGCCACAAAACCACTTCTTAATATCTGTGTTGGCCTTAGACAATGCCATTATTCACTGTGATCTGGCAGAGGACTTAAGCACTGGCCCACCTCTTCACTTTCTGGCAGCTGCAAAGAACCTTATGGGTATCTCAGTGAACTGCTGTAATGGAGAGAAATGCCCTGATAAATTTGCAGGACAGAGCCCACAAATGCCTTCCATATATTTGCAACTGAACCATTTCCACTGATAGAGAGGAGAGTGCTGCAGGTGTTGCAGAGACCCATTTCCTCTTTATTCCGTGTTGAGAGAAGGACCAGCTTTAATTGCCATAAGGTCTTGTGTGTAAAGTGCCAGTATTTGTATTTAATGCTTGTGGTGTGTCCTCCGAGTAATTACAAATCACTTTGTAACTGTTAATCACATGTAATGTGTCAAATGGCTGCTGCTGCTGCTGTAAGAGTGACGGCTAGGGTAACTGTGATGGGTTAAGTCTGTTTGAAGCCAGTGGCTTGGACATTTTGATTTACTGTGTTAGCAGTTGAAACAGAATCATTTTCTCTGTGGATACTGCTAGATCATAGTATTATGACATACTTGGACTTACATTGTTTTTTGTTTACAACGGGCATGAGCAGCTGCCACAGCTTAGCTGAGACACAGCAACTTCTCTCATCTCTCAGCCCCTAGTGTAGTGAGATCCATCTTTCAAGATAAGCATCAGAGAAAAATGAACTTGTTTGGGTCAGCTGTCTGAAAGAATAGGCAGCATCTTACAGATGTTCTTCAGCATGAAGAACACTGGGGATGTACAGGAGGGTGTATATTTTGATGACCAGTGCGATAGAAAGACTGAAGCAACTCTAAATAAAGTAGCAGAAAGCCAGAACAGAATAAAGGATTCTGTAGACAACACCGCAGACAAAGATGTGGTAAAAAGATTTCAGACAAAGATGTGGTAAAAAGCTTTCAGGCTAAGGGCTAACTGGTGCAGGATTTGCAGCTATACTCTCTGTTGCTTGAGTGATGTGTCAGGGAGCTGAGACCTTATCCATGTTTTGTGTCAATGAAATACCCAGATCTACTTAATAAATTCTTTACCTGAAAAAGTGAGCAACCATCAAAATCAACTAGTGTGTATAGCAATAGATAAACGTTGTACATTGATAATAATATGAAGTGCATTTGCTTTTTGATATCTGGGAATCATTTTCAGTACAACAGGGAGAAAGGAAACAAAGGAGTTTCCTTGTATGACAATAATTTTGTTATTTTTACAAATAGATTAGAAGATGAAGACATAGTGACTTACCTAAGGGATAATTAATTTCAAAGACTACTTCTTAAACTTGCCTTAGTGTCCTTTTTGAATTCTTTACTTGAAAAAAAAGAAAAGTTCTGGTATTTGAAAACTCCATCTATTTGCAAATATAGATGAAAGTTCTGCAAAGTCTGGACTTGTTTGATTTTGCTGAAGGACTTGGGTTTTTTCCATATTTCCCAGGAAATTATACTGTGAACTCTCCCACAGAACGCAGATTGATAGGACTATGGAGTTTTCTTTGAAGAGTTCCTTTCTCTGACATAACTATTCACAGGCGATAACTAGAAGAACACCTCATCCCAAATTTTTAGTAGTCTGATGCTTCCTTTCTCACTGAATTCATCTTTGTATACCCTGAGGTATGCAAGGTCCTACCAAGGTGCCACAGCCCACTGCCTCCTGTGTGACATTAGCTGGTCTCTAATCCTTCAGAAGAAAATTTGAAACCCCGTAACAGTTCACAGTGGAGAAAAAATAACACATAAAAAACCTCTCAAAAATTCCTGAAAGCCACAAGTTGATTTTTGCTTGACAACCTAACAGTTTTATAATTCAAAGATAAAGCAGTGTATTCTGCCTAATGTAGACTCTCTAGGTATTTTCATTAAATTCAGGGATTATGCCTGGGGGCTTCTTTTGCAAAAACTGCATTTTCTCAAACAAAAGATACAGTAAGTTGGAAATTTTGATCCCTCAGTTTAATTTTGTCTTTTTTAAATTTTTTTTTTCCATACAAAATGTAATACAAAATAGAAATTCTTACCTGGATTAAATGCTTCTCTTCATAAATGAGAGCCAGTGAAGGACATAGACGGAAAACAAAATGAAGGTGCTTATGTTTATTACTCAGGTGACAAAATGTTAACACTGAACAAGCAACAAAGATAGAAAACAAAATACAAATCATAAGTGTTTTAAATTTAATGACTTAAGAAATTTTAAGGTATTTAAGTTACAAGAGGTAGAAAACAAGGATTTTTTATTTTCATTTTTTTTCTTGCCACATATGCTGGTTGAAGTAAGTAGAACTATTCACTTTACTGGGAAGAAATGTGTTACTTACCTGCTTTAAATTGTAGATTTCCTAATGTATAATTTAACTTCAAGCTTTTCTACGTGCAGTGTACTGAAGCACGTTTTTACTTGTTTCCCAGTAAGTAACTGCTCCTCTCAGTAGGAGGGCAAGATAGAAGATACTCTAGAGCAGAATTAGAGGGCTCTTCAATTAGTATGAACAATCAAGCCCGCTCCCATATTTTAAGTCTTGTACTTCCTGATGGATTTCAAAGTCTGTTTTGTTCTGCCCACCCAATGTGTAACATGAGCTCTAACTAGTTAGAAATTTGAATATTACAATTGGTTTGTGTGATTTATGTTCTCTAAGTGCTGCTGTCTGTTAGCTGTCATTTGTCTGGCAGGAATCTGTAGCCACCTGTCATGGCATAAATAGAGTTTTTTACAGTATCTTACACTATGCAGCCTTATCTAAGCTGCAGATGTGTCATAGTTCCATGTTTTATCTTTATATTTTAATTTACTATTCCAAGTCTCATGCCAAAATAATTTCCTGAAACTTGTGTCTATCTTGATGCAGACAATTGTAGTTCTCTCTTTTACATGTAGCCTTCCTCTTTTGCATGCGTATGTAATATCCTGGAAGGTGGAAGTGCATGTAATCTGATGTATTTGTTCCAAACATACGCCTACCTTTTAAGAATATTTTATATATACACACAGATGTCCTGAGCTCAGAAGTCTTAAGCAGGTTTTTCCAGGTTATCAAAATGACCTAGGTTTCTCCTTGCTGTGGTAAAACTTAGATGAGATATTCTTGGTTAGGAAATGTGTGTGAAAGTCTCCTTAGAAAGCCTTTGTTTGCCCTTCTGTTAGCAAAGGCTCCCTCTCAAACCGGGCAGATGTCCCATATCCTCCCTGGTTCATTGAGAATCACTTCACTCCCTGTCACTGGTGTTTATTCCAGGGTCCAGCTTTGTGTTGACCCTGCAGCAAGTGCAGAAACATGTAGGCTAGCTCAGGTACTAGAAACAATCTGAACATATAGCCTCATGCAAGGTCAGGACAAGTTAATCTGGACTGAGCGCTGTGCTATCGATATCCTGTGTTGCTGTTGGGGTCCAAAGAAGTTATCTGCAAGCAAGACCAGCTCTCTTTATTTTACATGGCCAACTGTGGTGCTGGTGTGCCACTCTCTGCTGAGACATAATGGCATCCCACCTCTGGGCAAAGGACAAGGGCCTGCGGCTCTACTGCATATTTTGGGGGATGCTTCTTGGCCTGTGGAGGAAACCCAGCATGCTCCCTTAGTCTTGACTCTTGCTGTGTTAACCCTGCCTTCTACCACCTGTGCCTTCTGTTCTCCTGAGGGTGCCTGAGAGGGGTTAGTGGCAGGGATATGCTCAGAGGTCTCTTTGCCAGAGGAAAATGCTTTGGGTGTGGCATGATGAGGGCCACATCTGAGGAGTTCCCTGAAGGCATTGAGATGGGACAATAGTTTAAGCATTGTAGGAGATCATACTCGTTTAATGAGATCTTGGCTAGTTTGATATTCATAGTGGTTTCATTTCCTTTGCCCTTTCCCACCCTACCAAGAAACAATGATTAAGAGCTATTTTTTTGTTGATTGCTTTATAATTTTACTGCTTCAAGTAGTGAAACAGGGTACGATATATGAAATGTATCATATGGCTTGCACTTCATGGCCACTCAGCTCTCAAGAGTTGCACTAAAGCTAAGAGGATCAGGACCAAAAATGACATCTGCCTTTTGAAAACAGATATTTTTGAACAGTTCCATATATCTCATAGCCTGGGGTGCATAAGCTTGTAGCCTTTCAGCTGCAACTTGCACGTGATTCAAGTGCAGTTCTTATGCCAAGACTGTAGCACACGTCTGTCAGCAGTACTGCCCTGGCATGGGGCAGATGGATAATGTGGCCTCTGGCTGCACAAGCAGGAGATGGGGAGACCCAACACCAGGCTCTGTGCTCTGTACTCCCCCAAGTAACAGCAGGGCAGATGAATTCCCAATGCACTGTTATCACCTTCATCCTTTGAACTATCCCTGTTCCCTTGCCCTGCATGTATGTAGTATCTGTCATATGACCTTTGATCTTATGAAGGTTTTAAATGCTTACAGGAAAAGGATAGCCACCCTGTTGGTTACTCCTTACAATATTTTAATAAAAAGGAATAAATAGCTATCTTGCCATGTCTTCTTTAAATGCGCTACTAACATTTTTTCCTTTTGATCACATTTTAATAACACCATATTTCACTTATTTCACAGTTCTAAGTCATAGCCTGTATAAATGATTTTCATTTGGTCCAAAGGCTGACTGAAACATTAAGTATGTTCAGAGGAAGATATTCTGGAGATATTCTGTGTCTCCACAGCTTCCTTGAAACTGACTCTGGCATGGTAAAATACCAGAATTGCCAGTCTATACACTAACAAAGGTACACATGCACATACAGATAACGTGCACTCTTGCAGACAAAAATGCCACGTGACAGGATATTACTATCCTTTATTTCACTACATACTTCTCACATTGTTCTGCTTATATCCTTTCATGCCTATGTCAGAAAGAAAAATAGTTGCCTTTTTTTTTTTTTTTTAATTAATCTTCTGAAGAGGCTTACAAAAACATAGAGGATGAGAGAGGAAATTAATGTTATGATAGGTGAGCCCACTGGGTGTGGGATGCAAGCAGCTAACAGAAGACAGCTAAACTATTTCCAAAGTAATAGAAGTGCTGAAAAGTAAAATAATTACCATAGAACAGGAGCACACATCCCTATTGATATAAAAATAGCAAAGAAAGACAATTTGTTCTTACTGGCATGCAAACAGTAAACAGAACTTTCCAGTTAAATACAAGAGTCATTGTTATAATAATATTTCAAGTTTGTGAACCTTTTTAGGTGAGGATTCTCAGTTTTACAAGCTAATAGGTCAGAGTTGTTATCGTATGAACAACAAAGAAGGACAAACCCCCTCATATCAGAGATATCCATTCAAAATCTGTTGGCAAATACTAAAAGCAAGACCAGATGTGTCGATGTAGAGGAATTGCTTTATCCTTGCTGGAGTGGTAATTTCTGGAGAGGATTTGTTGTGGAATTCACCCCTTGCTGCAGAATGGTTGTCTCTGTTCTGAGGGTGTGTCCACACTTGTGAAGCTCCTGGAATTTATTGAAATTATTATTCCAAAATAATTTGGTAAATTTCCAGAGAAGCTCCCAGACCTAGTTTTAAAATGTTTTCTGGCCCTGATGTCTGAGAAAATATGCGAGTTTTTTTTTATATGGTTGTATGGAAATAGAGTTTTCTTCCTGAGGTCACAGAGAAAGCCTGAAATAATAATGTTGAGAGATGGGATCTACCCCATACCAGGCTTGTTTAAACTTAAAAAGGCAAGCCCACAGAGCAGGAAAGTTAAAATGTAGGTTGAAAGATGAAATAAAAGCAATTTATTATCAGATAGCACAGAAGCAGCATTATTAAATGTCTACTTCACCTTCATATTAAAACAGTAACCTGAATTTTAAGGGTCCATGAAGTAGATTCCTGGAAATTTACATTCATGTACTGTAAAGTTTTTTGGGAAAAAAAAAAATACCCGGCAGAGCACATGAAGGCTCCAACAGAAGTAACACATCATGCTCTTCTTGAGATCTCAGGAGGAAAACTATTCTACAGGATTAAACCACACGTGCTTTCAAAGCCACACTCCTATAGCTCTGCATAAGAACCCTACACCCCACAAACACTCACACGTGAATAACTCTTGATGAAGGTGACATATTAATGCAGGGTCGGTTAGGTATGAGGAGAAACATTGGTCGATTCAACAGAGTGCCTCAGGATGCAGAATTTATGTTCTATTGACATCACATAATCTCCAGAAATACTAATCCTATTCTGCTTCAGTGAAGTGAACTGTTTGATTTTAAACATGTGCACATATGGTTTTACAACAGAGGTTATAAAAAAACCCTTTGTGCATGGAGGTGGGCAATAGTGATTTACTAGTAAAATTGATTCTGATCTGCTGGATGGGGAATCTGCACTCTATAAGAAGAGTATCCATCTCTTTCTCACACCCTCTTCTCTTATAAGCTCTCTCACATTCACTCTACTTGTTTCTTTTTTAAAAAATAATAACCTTTTTATAACACACTTGATTTATATCTTTTTAATGCTATATCTAGGTTCATTCATTTCTCCTTGACCTATATCTCTAAGTAGATAACTACAATACGATCCATCCTTCAAAACTATGTGTACCATTGTTTTATCTAATTCTTTTTCCTTTAAAAATCAGTGCTAGAATCTCTTCTGTGTTTTATTTCTTCTATATATTGCGTACATATTGATCTAAAATGCATCCAACACTGTGATGAAAACCTTTGTGCAAAGGTGAAATTAAATTAACATCAAAATACATGAATATTCAAAAAGTGCTTTTTTTTCCCAAAGGACATCAGCCTGTACATACCTGCAGGAATGCCATTTGCTCTCCTATTGCAATTGTCCACCTTCAAATAGCTCCTTTTGAATGCTGGGGTAATCAGTTCTTGTTGGCAGAATTCATCTCACCTAACTTCAGCTATCCAAAGTTGCAGGCTACAACAGTTATTTGCACTTTCTTAGTAGCCTGAGGAGACAAGGAGGGGCTTTCAGGGAGTGTTTCATCCTGCCTTCAACAGGATGCCCAAGGCAGGTGGGTGACAGCAGCCTCCAGTGGTACTGATCTCTGACCACTGCCTGCATGTGGGGTGTGGGGGTGGCCAGTGTAGACATCTAAGGCACCAAACTCCCAGATAGCTTTCATTAGGTGACACGAGTGCTTCCTGAGAACCTAAACCAGGCTAAGGAGCTGTGTGCCTGCAACACCCTCAACAACACAGGTCTTACTGCAGAACAGTGGGATCCTATCTGCTGAAAATTGTCTTTTTTTACTTTTCCTTTTGACATTTTGTTTTGTTTTTGTTTTTTGTGGTTTTTTTTTTTTTTTTTTTTTTGCAAATATATATGGTATGGTTTAAGTGGTTTGTTTTGGGTTTTTTTGGTTTGTTTGTTCTAATGACAATACCTACCTCAGACACCTTTCATGCCTTTGAAAGCACTGGTGCTTGGAAATAAGTTCTGGATAACCCCAGACTAATCGACTATAAATCGGAAACAGGGAGAAGGGTATCATGTGTCTGAGGGGTAGCACCAGGAAAAGTACTTGCTCTTGAGTAAATTTTCCAAATACTGCTACTCTGCATACAGAGAACCCAGCCATAAGGATACAGTAAATATTTAACTATTTAGCCCCTTTTCATAACCTATTATGACAAATTTGAATGCTTTTGTTCTACTTGCTCTGTTGTTAAAATGTTCAATGAGATCATGGGCCACTATTTGTTTATTTACTTATTCATTTTTAGAGGAACAGTTCTGATTTGTTTATTCCAATTTCAGGAGAATTTTTGGATTCTCATGAGATCAATACTGTTATACTGTTTATAAAATGACAGCTGCTAACTTTGGGGCCTTTATTTACCAACCTTAGCTGTTTTCTTTTGGGTAGGGGTGTTGTTGTTTTAAACTAACAACTTTTTGATCACCAGGAAAAAGAGCTAGTTTGTACAACAGCAAATTATTTTCTATATTCATTTTAAATTTTTTAAACACCTGTGAATGAAGCAGTCTGGTCCTAGTTTTAAGGGACTGCCTCAAAGACACTGAAGTCAGTGGTAGTCCTCTTGCTGATTTCAGTAGACTTTGAGGGTCTGACTGAGTAGTTTGTCTTAACTTGTTCTTGTATAAAGTGTTTAAAAATCACAGAAGTACCAGAAAGTTACTGCTGGGAATATTTATGTTCTTGTTTCTAAAATTAAAATTGCTTTGATGTACAGATCTGAAAGAATATAAACTAAAATATTCTGCAGAGTTTCTTATGAACTGGTGATATTTTTCAGTTCAAAAACCACGATACACTATTTAAAGACAATTTTGATATATTTCAAATGTCAAAGTTTTTAGAAGTTCCAAGGAGTTGTAGACAAATGTGATTTTTTTTATATCCATGATTATCTTAATAGATGAAGGTAAAAGGAGATTAAACACCTGTAATAGATTCAGAAATATGTAAAACTCACTTTAACTTCTTTTGAGGGAAGCAAGAACATTTTAAAAATATCTTTAAATACTGAGACAGTAGTATATTGTTCTATGCTGTTGTTTGGCATATTTGAATATTTAGCATCAAGATGGTCAGTGTGAAAGACAATGTAAAAATTATTCTCAGTGCTTTTGTATGAAACTTTGTTCTGATATTGAGATGCCTGCGGAAGATGTAAATTATGATTGGGACAGATTGTGAATGCAGGATCATCTGAATAATTTGTGAAACTTGCTATTAAAAAATGTTTGGGCACACTGAAATGTCCGTGTGCTGAAAGGAGTATTCAGGCCCTAATTACAGGTGAGGGGCTTGGGAGGGAGCGACTCTGGAAGAGGCTTAAGCATCATGATGGGGTGCCATGAACACCTCTCCTGGGTGAGTTTGTGTGGATGGGCTCTGTGAGGCCTCTGTGTGTTGATGCAGAAATGCTGACCTGGAAACTGAAAACAGCAGGCTGAAGAAAGAAAAATTACATGCTGAGAAGTAGCACATGAAAGTCTGTAAGGAGCTGACATGTTTTGGAGACTCCTGATCCTGGCAAATCCATAAGAACAGATAAACTCAGGCCACCAAGAGCCTGTGCAAGGCTATCAGTGCATGCTGACACCTACAAAGTTTGTGCAGCTTGGTCTGTATTAAAGAAGGCAGTGGTTGCTGCATGAGCCTGATGAAGCATGGGACCACAAGGGACTTGCTGGTTGCCCACCTGAAGTCCCCAGAGCGTCAGCATGACCCTCTTCTTCTGAGCAAACCACCACAACTGGCCTCCAATGAGTGCTCCAGCCAGGCAGTGAGGACTGATTGTGAACATGTATCTGAATACTTGAATGTTATTATCTCCTATTAGTAATAAAAGCCTGATGCTTCTAGTAGTAACAGTTACATCCATAAGTGGTGTCCTGATAGATGCTGGTTGTGGTCTCTGTCTCCCTGTCTTGGTCCCCTCTGCAGAAATTTTTCAAGAGGATTATCATCTGAAAATGCTGCTTTGGTGAAAAAGGCAGTTTGCATCTTTGGATGCTTGAAAAATGCTAAAATTTTAGACTGAAATATTATCTGTGGCTCCAGATGGTCCTGAAACTCAGAGGGAAAAAAGTGCCAGGGTCTCGTGTCTATCTGACAAGAAGGTAAAAGGCTCTAGGAATGACCAGAGTACTCAAAAACTTGCCTCGGGGCGAGAGAGAGTCAACAAACATGTAAGTACCTATATCAAAACCAGAAACTCTCTGTGAAAAGGCTTTTTGAACTCTAAAACAAACTAGGCTTTAATAGCATCCAGTTGGTGCAAGATGAAGCAGATAAATGTAAACTACAAATAAAGCACACATTTTTAATAGAGATGTTAATTAAACTCTGGAACAGTTTATCATGGGTTGTGGTAGATTTACCATCACTGGAATCATTTAAATCAAGTTCATATGTGTTTCTAGAGGTCTCCTTCAGTTGAAAGGGGAGTTAATTCAAGGCAGTCCTGTGGCCATTATTATTCAGAGAGTAAAGATAGATGATCTCCATAGTTTTTGGCCTGGTTAAATATTAATCCAACAAAACCGACTTTGTCTGTGCAGAATTAGAAGAATTAGCTATAATCAGAAACAAATAATACATCACAAACTATTTCAAATAAAAGGTAGCCTTAGAGAGGGAGTAGGGGCTGGACAGGTGGCTGTGGATCATTCAAGACAAACAGTAAAAGATGTAAAAGGAACCACGGATGTAAAATTACCAATTCAATGGCATGAAAATGGAAAGCAGCAAAAATATTTTATCTTCTGGGAAAAAAAACCCACATCATTTTTGCCATGCTTATGAGGAATGGTTAGCGAGAAGAGGATAAATGTACAAAGAAGACACACAAAGATAGCATGCTCAGAGATTATTTATGGTATATGACAATGGGGAAAGAAATCAGCATGTTGATCTTCTAAATCACATTCCCTCTGTCGAGTAAAGTGAAAATTAGTTGCACTAGTGTTGAAACGCATGAGGACTAAATGATATATATTTGAGTGGCAATGATCTTTTGCTCAGCACAAATCACTGATGTCTATAAACTACTGCAAATGGTATTTACAGAGGGCTAAGGAATAACAGCAACATTTTAAAAAGCTGATAGGATTCCTGGATGGTTCCTTAGCTCATCAACGTATACAAGACTTTGTGGCACAAATGAACTTGGCTACATTTTAAGGTTATGCAATTGTTAAATTATCTTGTGTGCTGTCCTTTTATTTTAATTATTCCTAAGGATATATTTTAATAAATTTTCTTTCATCCACCTATATTAATTAGGTGTAGATTGTAATAGCCTCATTCTAATTTGGCAGGTTGCTTCCCAGTGACTGCCATTAACGTAACAGTTATCAGTCACAAGGATGTACAGAGCTAGCACAGCAATGGAATAAAGCATCCTAACATGGTTTTAAAGCATCTGTAAACAAAGGACTGCAAAAATACCCCAAAACAATACTCAGAAGTAACACAAAGGATCAAGTTTTGTACGCAATTGTTTATTTGCACTGTTCTGTAGAAGAGCTGCGTAGGACCCTGGGCTATATTTGACACTCATGGAGGGGTGGGATTAGCTGCTGGCACCAGGCTTGCCTGTCAAACCCCTGGTTGTAGCTTCTGGTTGTCCATCCGACTCCACTTCTTCTCCAAGGAGTGGATTCACCTGGGGGAATAACTTTCAGTCTGTGCCCTGGGATATACCTGAGGTGTCCCAAGGTAAAATGCGGTTGAGGCTATCTTATGTTTGGAGGATGCAAAGGGATCCTTCTCCAGCCCAAGCTTCTGTGAAAGGAGGTCACAGCAACACAGCTGCAGAGCTGGGAAATTCTCTTTCTAAGATAATTGTTGGGTCTTTAAATTAATTTATAGGAAAGTTTAAAATGTAACACCACTTAACAAAACTTCAAAGTTGGATTTAAATCCAGGCTCTGGATCAAAGGCACTTCTGCTTTGCAAAGGAGAGCAAATTACGTCTCTGCATGACAGGCAGTCTGGTAGGTTGCACCCTGCTGGGGCAGGAAACGTAGCCCCGGGAGATGACCGGCCTGCCTCTTAACTGAGGATGGGTGGCTTTTGGTTTTTGCCTTGAGACTCCCATGCAGCAACAGGGACTTGAGTTCTGAGGGTGGTCTGTGGCTCCTGCAGCTGCGTCACCTCTGCGGGGAGGTGGCAGCTGGGGAGGGTTGGGGCTTCTTGTCACTGCTACTTCCCTCTTCATGCCCCAGCCCTGCTCTGCCTCCAGGCACGTGCAGTTTCTCTCTCCTAAAGAAATCAGCAGGGAGTGTGATGTAAGCCCAAATCAGGGTTAATTCCTTTGGTCTTCACTTCAGCCTTTGTGAGTTAGCGGGTAGCACATGGTGCTCAGAAAAGAGTTACCTGGATACCTCTGTAGCATGAGGAAGTGTGTGCCTCCTGGGGTTCCAAAAACAGGGGACAGCCTGAGTGGCACCTGTCCTCGTGGTTCTGCTCTAACTCTGTAGAGTTAGATTTGCTCACGTGTGATACCCAGGGTTAATTTGGTCACTAGGAAGCCTGGGATGAAGGGACTGGAAAAGTGGCTGATACTCATTTTCCACAGCCACGTCTCTTCTGTACCAAGTGTGACTGCTGTACAGCCTAGTTTTATACTTCAGCCAATGTTATAGACACAACCCAACCTGCATTTTCTTAAACAATTTTCTTCCAAAGACTGCCAGGGACTCAGTGGCCATAGCTTCTCTCAGTTATTCTTCTGGGACAGCAGCGTAACTAGCAGCAAAACACATGCAAAATGAGAACACAGAGCTTTCACTTGGTGACCAGTGGAAGAGAGGAGAAGATACTTATCCCAAAAGCATAACCTGGGAGGCAAGCACACAAAAAATGTGGATTCCTGTTAAAACGTAAATTAAAGTTGACATCCAAAGGGTTAAATATCACACAGCTCCTCAACTATTTCACTATTGCCTCTGCTTGTGTAAAAGCATGTCAGAGAAAAAAATGCAATAGAAGTTCATTTAAAACCCTGTTTTCTTCATCCTTTGCCTTTGTGCTAGTTTTCAGAGCATAATGAAGATATCCTTTAAAGTCTGAGGTTTTAAAATTAAGTAATTTTTAAAATTATGCACACAAAAAGTCAGGCACTTTAAAGCGTGTGAAACCAGATGACATTTTTATTTGCATCTCGCTCAGTTTGATGGTTTTTCATCAGATGTGGCTGGGGGAAAAATCTTTAAAGAATTTTTCTGCGTGCTGGCAACAAGCAAGGAAAAAAGACTGTGTGGTGGTGGGTGCAGGAGAAAGGAGGGCTGAAAGAAAAAAAAGAGGGAAACCTAATTTCAGTGTGAACTTTGATTCTGCAAATGTTGACACAGATGCAGCTTAGAAGTTTCTTCTAATTCAGGGCTTCAGGATTTAGTTTTTTATAGATGCATTGCTAAGCTTTTAAGGAGGATTATTTTTTCCTACCTGGACCGCAAAGATGAAGTTAACATTCATTGTATTTTTCACTATGCCTTCCATTTTTTCTTATTAGACTTCAAAGGTTCTTTATTAATTCCATCTCTCCTTTTGTTACAAGTTTTTATACATGGTGACAGTTCACTAAGACATACCAAATCTACCTTCTTCAGTCACTGACATTGCATAAATCTGATCACTGAATAGCATAATTTGGATCAGTTTCCCAAAAGGAAAATGAAATTGTAGGAGAACTTGTCTAAGAAGAGCTAACATTAAGTTATGTATAATAATATAAACAAAAATTGTGAAGGAATCTAGGAAATCCAAACCTCAGGTCTTTCTCCCACCATAGTCAAGATGTGGGACATCTCAGGTGCCACCTCAGTAGCTCTATCACTCTGGCTGGAGCTGGCGTTATCTGCTCCATGGGTACCAAGAGGAAAGCATGTGGAAATGGTCTGTGAAGCCTGGAGAACAGCTTTGTCCAGAAAAGGTGAAAACTGAGTGCTTTATGCACCACAGTCTCCTGCAGATGACCCGCTTTCTGCAAGAAGAGATCTATGAGGGCTATAAAAATCATAACAGGATTTGTCTTCAGAAACTAAGCAATGCACATTCTCTAGGAGAAATCTGTGTCAAGACCACAGTCATTTATTCTTCCCTGCCCTGAGTCTTCTCTAGCTCTCACTGAGCTTTTCCTACAATATTCTATTTTAATAACTATGAAATTATCAAGAAATCTGTGGTATAGTTCTTGTTGCTGTCAGTTGTCAGCTTAATTTTGGTTAAAATAATTTATGTATGAATTTTGCACCACCTACTACCAAATGAACTTGTTTCCAGATGTCAAAGGCGGCTATTTTCCCCCACTATTTAATGTGTCCATAAAATGATCAAGATATTCATCTTTATTAAAACATGTAACTACCATTCTGGGAAAATATTCAGCTCCCTTTCACCACCTTGTTAACAAGTCATAAATGGTTTTGAGTGATAGCAGTACATGACAGGTTGGAGAGTGTCACATAACACAGAGAAATAGCCATGTAGCTGAGATGGAGATTGAATTCAGCTCTCAGGAATTTTTGCCGCAGTTTCTGTTCCAGTTCAAAAGAGTGAAATAAGAGGCTAGGGGCTAAAATTAATCTTCATCGTGTTTGTGCTTGGTACTGTTTATTTGCTGTGTCCTAAAGTCTGTGAGATGCTTTGTAGTCAGAACTACAATGTCTCATGTTAGAGACGCATCTGAGTCCTCAAACGCATAAACTGCAGCTTTATTTTGTATCTCTTCATCCCACTCTGGGCACCTGGTGGTGCAACCATAAAATGAGTAATATAGAAAAAAAAGAAAAATGTGGAGAAAACAAACACACAAAAAGATGCTTCAGCAGATTTTCTAGGTTTGGCTCCCAAAGGCTTCATATGGCATTGTCTCCATTGTCAATCAGTTTTAAGGCACAGTTTTAAGGTCTGCAATATGGAAATCATGTGAAGGTATCTGAGCTAGCTTTTTGTAGACATTACATCCAGTTTATAATTTATGTTTTCTCCTTCCCTAAAAGCAGAAGAGACATCCTTTCCCCACTTCACCTCTGCTGACCCATGAGATTGAAACTACACCTACTTGTAGCCAACATGGGCCAAGTGAGCTCTGGAGGGATTCACCTGAGTGCTCCTACAGCCTTCCCACCTTTGCAACTCCTGGATGCGTGGAGCAGCAGTATTTGGTGAAGCTCCTTAATAGCCTTCCACCAAGTAGAGTGGGGAAATGGTAAGCCTCCTGCTTTCTAGCCACCCCACTTACACCCTCATTGTAGCCAGCCCTGCTATTGTAGAGGATCTCACGAGAGGTGATTGTTCCCTGGCAAGGGTGAGCCAGTCTCCAGGCCTCCCAAAGCAGGGTAAATTTAGGCAGAGAATCAAAGAGTTGTAGTTAGTTTCCTAAAGTCTCCTGCTCTGCTTCACTGATGGTAGGTGAAGCAGCAAGTCTGGCCCAGTATTCCAGCTTTTCATTCTTTTGAAAGATGGAATAATCTAATCCAACATTCTCATGAAATTCAAACAACTGTTTTTTAATAAAAGGGTGTCCATATAAATTTTTGGTACTGATCATGGGAACACCTCATTCATCAGATGTGTACTCTGAGGATAAGGATTCTCCTGTGATATGAGTGTATTCAAATGCCCTCAGACTAGCAGAGATGTGAAAGATGGGTCTCATACTTCCTAAGGAGTGCATCAGTAGTTTTATTACATGATACAAAACTGTATAAAATGGATATAATAGCAGCATATACATAAAGCATAAACACACAACAGCTTTATTTTGCAAAAGCTGTGTAGCATCACAATTGTTTGGTTGGCTTTTTTTTTTTTTTTTTAAGTCATTACTCTGAGGGAGACTTGGGTCTTTCTGCTCTTCAGCAGAGGTGTACACTTTACTCAAAAATTGTGAGATAGGGCTATGAAGCAAGGGACATACTTAAAAAATAGTAGTCAGAAAAAAGGAATCAAGAAGCTCTCATACTTCTTGGGTGAGAGCTCTGGTGCCCTGTTACTGTGCAGAAGGCTTCATTTGCTGGGTTCTTTTGGGGTTTCACAGTGGTTTTGAGATGGCAGGTCAAGGGGAGATTTAAGGCTGTGCTGGCTGGGTCTGAGTGGGAGCTGGCTATGAGCAGGTCCTGCCGCAGGGTACTGCACTCTCAGGCCCCAGGGAACACACTGGGACCTGCCCTTCTCTCAACATTTCTTGCTGCTTTGTGTATTTGGCTATGCAATCAGTGGCATCACTCCACAGCAGTGCTCCAAACGTTTCACTCTTCTGCAGAGTTTGCCATTCAAGGGTATTAAAATGACACAGGCATGACAGAAGTGCTGAATATCCTCATGAAGTGTATTATAGACAGGTTTGCATAGCTGAGTTAGTGCCCTTGCCAAGATGATTTTTCAGTTAAGTCAGTTTTTAACATTGCTTGATGTTACATTGGACAAATGTTCTTCTCACAATTGCAGGCTCCTTATACATCAAGCACAAGGGCTGTATATTAATCACACTAACAAAACCATAGACTGAGAAGCCTAATATCGTCATTAGAGATATCGTATTTGGATTTGTATTTTATTTTTCACAAGCCCTATATTTAAATTTTTAATGCCTGAGGGCTGAATCACAATATAGAATATCTAGTTTCATATACTAGATAAATGCTTAGAAAAGATTAAAATCAATTATACTATTGTAAAATTTTAAAGTTCAAAGGGTTTGAGAGCTGTCAAATATGTTTAGATGTAATCTTAATGTAAAGATTTAGGCACTTATGGCTTCATTTGAAAATGTGCTCCACAAACACAAGTAATTTCATTCCATCAGTCTTAGCTTGGGACCCAGTACTGTGGTGTATTAACGGTGGGTCTGCTAAAACTCCTTAGTTCTGAATTGCAGGAACCTTATAGCTGAAGTAGCATTAGAGCAAACACCACTTTTACTTCCATTTAGTCAGCTTAATCTGAAGATTAATAAGAGATTGAAATATTATATCCTAAAAGCCCTTGATAATTTTTTTCTTTTTCTTTTTCTTTTTTTTTTTTTTTTTTTCTGTCTTGTAAGCTTCTGCTCCTATGAGCAGTGTTACTGAAGTCCAAGGAACAACGAGTCAGAGAGCACACAGATCACAAATATTCCTACAGCAAAATAAGAGGTACAGCACAGACAGCTTAGTGGAGAGCAGTGTCAGGTTTAGCAATTGTAGACTTGTATCTTCACATCTGCTGCTTCAGTCTTCCAGGACAGCTGTGTGGCTGTGGGGAACCCTGGCTTCACAGAAACATGCACCCCAAAGGCTGCTGCTTGAGACTGCAGCACCGTGCAGAGAGCTAAGCAGTGGAGCTGAGACTTTTCTACTAAGTCTGTGAGCTGCTTTGAACACAAGGTCCTGCAGCCC